>NC_056726.1:1595260083-1595287583 GCF_019279795.1 Protopterus annectens | reverse complement strand
ATTAAATTCAGGTGCAATCTAAATTACAAAAAAAGCTAAAGAAAGACAGAAACAGTAATATTATCACACTTTTTTTTGTCTATTTTTATGATTTTCTTTGGCTAGTTAAATTGTCTCCCTCAGTTGTTATTGTCTTTCGGCTTTTCCCAGTTAGGGGTCACCACAGCGGAACTCCGGTCCGCTAATTATTGGCAGTAGATTTTGACGAACGCCGAGGTGCCAGCTCGACGTTCAACCTTCAACTAAGGCACGCCCATTTACGCATGTCTTTTGAACGCCCACCCAACCGCGGGGAGGACATGCAGACTCCACACAGAAGGCACTCCCCGCACTCCAGCCAAGAACTGAACGGGATAACCTCTTGCTGTGAGGCAACAACACTACTGCTGCGCCACCACGGATGTTAAATTGTCTCCCTCAGTGTTGAGCTTAATTTTTGTCTCTGTAGACAGTTTGAGTGAAGACATAGATGAAAACAGTTTTCAATCAGCTTACATTTTGTGTAGTATTATATAGCACAGTATTCTTGTAAAGACATTAAATGAATTGACTATTACTATAAAGATTTTTTGCAGAACAACATTGCCATTGTATGCTTTTGTACCATTTTGATACCATTTACTGTTCACATAATATTTATATTTGCTTGGATTATGATTTTTATCCTATATAACACAATGCTTAGAATGCATGTAGACTGCTAAGGTATCATATCCCAAGTGCAGGGACTGAATGAACTGATAGAGAAAGTGGTGGTGTATGATAAACAAAGCGTTCATCTATTTCATATGAAATTTTGTATGCGGTTTGCATTACAAAAATGTTACACTGCCTAGCATAGCATTAAATATAGCAGTACCCCAATTAACAGAGTCTGCATAGGCATTATTTAGCAATTATAAACTTAAAAAAGGGTTGTACAGGCTGATTTGAATGAAAGAGATTAGTACCTTGAACATTCTGTAATTGCAATCGCATCCATGGATTCACCCAGGCAAGATGTCCTTAAGATATTAACATTAAAAGCAAATGTCACAGAGCCTTATCCCTTGATTCACCCATGCCTAGATTGGTGGATTACGATACTGGTGATTTGCATGTCCTTTTATGACTAAAATGCACTGAAGTCGGTGTTTCTATTATTATTGGTTATTAAACTGTATTTCTTTCTTTGTTAGAAAAATGTTCAGCACTGCTCAAATCTATAGCAAACAATGAAACAAATGTTAGGTTAACCAAACAACAAATATTATTTAAAACAATTAGGTACGTAAAATTATATTTATTTTGGAAAGTAAAATCAAAAGAGCAAATGCAGTTACGCTTGGTTCTGAAGAACAAGTATCTGAGGACCCCTCTTGGATAAAGGCAGTTGGTGCTGATCATAGACTCATGCTGCAAGTATAGACCATACAACTTGGTCAATAAAGGAACAAGGGTATAACGTGGCTAGGCTTATAAAGGCCCTAGGACCAATAGCCTAGTAACCTCCTATGAATGTATAAACCTATGAAAGGTGCCTTGGGGCTAGGGTACACTTAATCTACCAATGACATCTTCTTTCTGCTGTTCTATTTCATCCATTGAAGACAATATTGACCTCAGGGATTCATACAGGTCTATTACAGGTGCTTGCATGCTAGTAGCATGCAACACACTGCTCACTGCCAGTTGCTTGAAGAAAGCAAGTGCTCAAACTCCTACTAATTTGATCTCCTATTTCTATGTTACCCTCCCCACACACAACCATATAAAACTATATAGCCCTACCAGAACCTAAATGCTAACCCTAAAGGCTCCAAACAATTCCAAACCCAATTCATTGCTTCCTTACCCTAAACCTCCACTCCTTAATCCTAAATTTCTTGATTGCTACCTAAACCTAAAAGCTTCAGCTACTTTCCTAACCATAAAACTTCCCTTCCGATCCATAAACCTAAAACTCTCTCCTATTCCCTAACTATAAAACTCCCCTTCTGATCCGTAAACCTAAAACTCTCTCCTGTTTCCTAACCATAAAACTCCCCTTCTGATCCATAAACCTAAAACTCTCTCCTGTTCCCTAACTATAAAACTCCCCTTCTGCTGTGTAAATCTAAAACTCCCTTCTGCTCCATAAACCTAAAACTCCCCACTCCCTAACCATAAAACTCCCCTTCTCCTCTGTAAACCTAAACCTCCCTTCCCACTCCCTAAACCTAAAACTCCCCTCTTGCTCCTTAACAGTAAAACTCCCCTTCTGGTCTGCAAACCTAAAACTCCAATCCCCCCATCCCTAAACTGAAAACTCCCTTCCAGCTCCCTAACCCTAAAATTTCCTTCCCACTCCCTAAGCCTAAAACCCCCTTCCCACTCCCTGAACTAAAAATACCCCTCCTGTTCTGTTCTTTCAACTGCTTTGCTGGACATAGGTTTGTGTTTGAGCATGAACAGCAGCCTACAAGAGCTCCAAGGTGTTTGAGTCCCTGGCTTTGAGGCATAGTTTTAAACACTTGAGGCTCAAGCATCTATAGTTCCATTCATACTGCTTGCTTTTACATACTTGAGTAAATCAGTTAGCCCTTTTGTTTGTTTCCATTGCTTAAAGTGTGGAAATGCTGTGGCTCAGTCAGTAGGTAATACATTTGCTCCAGCTGGGTACCTTCTTTAGAGAGTAAAAGGGCAACTTTTAATGTGGACAGTAGCATTTTAGACATCTTTTTATTGTCTGTTTTCACATTGACTAACTTTAACAGTTGCTAGTGATACTATTACAGTCACACAGAATGTTTGCTATAAAAGTAACACTGTAACAAGTGCAAAAATGCCCAGGAGTCTCTGACAGTTCTGACACACTGATTAGAATATGAATTAATGAGCGTTCTGCTTCAGCTGCTGGGCTATGTTGAGCTGAGCTGCATGCCAGCATGACTGCTTACACTGCGACATTTTACTGAGCAGGAAAGTGACATTTTAGGTCTATATCAGCATTTTGAAAATTTAATAGTTCGAATCACTAAATATCAAACTGAAATGATCAAACTATTACATTTTCGAATGCCAATAAAAAAAAAAAAACTAAAGGGTGTAGGCAGGGGGGTAAGCCACCCTGCACCCCCCACGAGGGGGGCTGCACCCCCACACACCCAGCTACTTAAATATACCAACTCCGAGACCGCACTACATTGAAGAAAACGGAAATCTCCCTTACAGAGATTTCCATTTACCTGTTCGATGTTCTGCACTTTTGGCATTCTCGAGGCGACAATATCATATTCGATATTGTCAGCGTTTGAGATGCTGATACAGACTCGTCATTTCTGAGTGCCTATTTAACCTGAATTTATTACACCACTGACAGAAGGACTACAGTAATTATATGTGGACATGGTGTCACACTTCTATGGCCAGTCATGTACTTTGGGGTATCCATCACCAAAGAATTGCTTTTTATCTTTTTTTTCATAACTATTAGAAAGAAACACGATAGGGATCACAAATGTATGTACTGACATTTGAATATCTTTGCTTTGATCTTTGAACATCTTTGAATCTAATACTTAGTATTATCACAGTTAATGCCTTGAAACTGAAACAGTTTAAGCATTAATGGTGAACAATATGCAGTTTATTTAAAATAAAAGTTACTTAGTCTCCTTGAAAAGTTTGTCTTTGCTTAAACAAATTATGGAAACTATTGCAAGAGATAATGTCAGAGTCAGCAAGACTCAGAAAATAAGTACTACACATGAGAACTTCGTACTTCCTGCACAGTCTTCTGGTATCCCTTATCTGAATCAGGAGAGCTATTTACAGGCATTTCCTCAAACCCTCCTTTTTGACATGTTCCCTCACTGCATTGTTTTATTACTATGCAATACCTGACCACAACCAGCATCTGAATTCAAATGAAAACTAATAAATATTTCAACCAGAATCTGAGCTCAAAAGAAAGCCAATAAATATTACAGTCAGTAACTGGGCTCAAAAGAAAGCAAATAAATATTACATTCATTTAATATATGTACTGTGATGACTGCTGATTTAGTTGATATGCAATGATGTACACAATTGTACGTCTAAAGATACGCAGCTTGCTAAGGCACATGAGAATGCAAAAGATTAAAGACTCCATGATACATAGGCTAGACAGAACTTATGCAGCTGCTCTGCTACCGCTGATTGCACACTAAGTGATTGCATTACCCAAAGAAGGTTTATATAAATAATAAACCACCTTTAAATGTGCTGAAATAACAGGGAACAGTGTGTAACATTTTAACCTCAGGCTTGTTATAAACAACACATTATTTTGCTAGAAACATATGTTTTAGGCTTATGTTTTTTTTTTTTTTTTTGGAACTCCAAGCAAGATAATATGTTGTCACATATTTTTAACATAGAACATATCAATGCACAAAGAAATGAAACAACTCGGTTGTTAACAGTTATAGGTTCATAGGTTCATACTAGGCTATCTGCCCTAGGGCATTTATAAGCCTAGCCAGAATGTGTTTGGCTTTCGCCACCCATTTTAAATTAATTTTGCTATGCCCTTTTTCGAGTTTAGTATACTGTGCCTCTGTCTAACAGTGACACAGAAGTGATACCGATCTCCCATCCACTCATCAAGATTCCTCTTGAAGAGAGTCAGTGAGGGACTCTGCCTAACCTGGACTGGGATTTTATTCCAGAGTGAAGGGAGCCTCTGGGTTATGAATCTGTCCCTCCAGCATGTCCTATTTATTTCAGTGCTGAGGTTCAAGTCTCTCGATGGGATTTGGATTTTCTGAGGTGCAGCATGTCCATTAATTCCGGGTTGGACATGGCTTTATCGTCAGGCACAGATCACCTCTGAACAGGCGGTATGCCACTGAGTAGAGCTGGAGTTTCTTTAACCGGGCAGCATATGGCATCTGTTTGAGCCCTTTGATCCTCTTGGTGAGGTACTTTTGGGGTCTTTACAGTTGCTGCAGGTGTCTGGTAAGGTACATCCCAAAGGGGACATTGTACTCAATTATGGGCCTGATGAGGGATGAGTAAAGAGGCACAATGACCTCCCTGATCTAGATGTGAATCCCTTCATGATTAGGTAGGCTATATAAAATGTTTTTCTAACCACTTTGGCCACGTGGTTGTCAAATGAGAGATTGCTATCAACTTGGGTCCCCAGGTCCCTAATTACTTCTTCTGTACTTAATGGATTACCACCTATGTGGTAATTTGTGAGCACTTTGTTTTTGCCAAAGGGGATGACTATACACTTTTTGGCATTTAGCTTGAGGCCATGGCTCTGGCACCAGTTGTCTGATTCTATGAGACCCTTTTGGAGGATGCTTGTGTCGGCTGGAGAGTAGTTTGCAGTCATCTGCGAACTTGGTCAGCCACAGTCCTTCTGTGTTGGCCTGTACCTCCGAGAAATATGTACCGAACAAGAGAGGTCCCAGGACTGAGCCTTGTGGGACACCACTTGTAACTAGTTTGGAGTCTGACATGGCTCCAGCAGTTCTAACCATGTGGGTTCTGTCCTTGAGACAGTTTGCAATCCATCTAGTGACATAGGGGTTTATATTTAAGCTGGTGAGCTTATCTATAATGCCAGTCTTTAGCGAGGTCCAGGTAGGCTGTGTGGACCACCTTCCGGTGACTGTTTCAAAGAAATCAACCAGGTTTAAAAGGCAGGATCTGCCCTTAACAAAGCCGAACTGGGTAGGATTCAGTGTCTGTAGGTCCCCAATATCTTTATTTATGAGGTCCATGATGATCCTTTCCATAGCTTTGCAGACTAAGCTGGTCAGGCTTATGGGGCGATAGTTTCAAGGATCCGTTGAGGCACCACCTTTATGGCGAGGGACCACTGTTGCTGTATGCCACTCTTTGGGCACATATCCTGTAGTAAGGCTGAGATTGAACAGTAGTTTTATGTTTGGGTTTAGCTCTTCTTGGAGTTCATGTAGGATGCAGCCTGGGACACCGTCTGGTCCCATTGATGCTGTGTTTTTTGCTTTGGAGGCGGCTCTTACCTGAGCATCTGAGATGTCAGGGGCAGCACTCTGCTGGGATAGATATTTGCCCTTTTGGTGGGTTTGCACTGAACCTGTCAGCTAGGATGTTGGCAATGTCTGTGGGTTCAGTGTATTTTTTGTCATTTTGGACTAATTCTGAGCATATCTGGGAATTACCACCCAGGTTCCTAACATAACTAAAGAAAGCCTTGTGATTATCCTTAGTGTCCTGTGCAATTTTTCTCTCAAAGCTGGCCTTAGACAATTTTATGAGTGCCCATAGTTTTGCTAATACTGATCAGTGATGCCTTCCCTTTTTGGGATTTTGCTCTATCATTTAGTAGCTTCCTCCTTCTATTGTATAGTTTGTTTATGGCTGGGGTCCACCAGACTGTCTGCCTTTGGAGGATTGGGTCTTGGTTTTATATGATCCATGCATTCTTGAAGGTGTTCATAGAATGCGTTTATAAAGGATTCTGCAGTCTGGGCGTATTTTCCACAGGCGAAGGATTCCACCTCAGTTTTGAGGAGTGTGAAATTTGCTTTAGAGAAGTTTTTCACTGTGGTTTTCTGGGCAGGGGGTGGGGTCGGGATGTGAATATCCAGTGAGATTAGTTTATGGTCTTATCTTACCAGTGAGGGATACACTTCTGGTCTGGACCATAGAGTCCCCATGTTGGTGATGATCAGGTCCAGTATGTTTTCCCCTCTTGTGGGAGTGGTAACAAGTTGTTCCATAGCATTTGAGTTTATAAATTCTAGGAACCTTTGGGCTAGGGTGTTGGAGCTAGAGTAATGCTCCCAGTCTATGTTTGGGTAGTTGAAGTTGCCTAATATAATGGTGTTTGGAGAGACCTTCATATTTTCCAGTGTTCTCAGGAAAGCCGAGTGGGGTTCCTGGGTTTGGGAGGGTGGTCTGTAGCAGGCTATAAACTGGAAGGCAGTTTTACCCACTGTTAGTTGCACATGGATAGTCTCTGATGCTTCGTGCTTTGCCACCAACCTGGAGGTGTGGGTATCTTTGATGAATATCGATACTCCCCCACCTTTTGTGGTTCGGTCCAAGTTTTGGGGCGTATAACCTGGTAGTGCTGGGGTGCTCTCGGGAGCCCTGAACCAGGTTTCTGTTACTGCACAGATATCAATGTTCTCCATGCTAAGGAGAGTTTAGTGCATGCATCTTGAGGTTTAGACTTCTGGTGTTGAGTAGCATTACTCTTAGTTTCTTATCCCTTGTGATACCTATGGAGGTGGGTTTGTCTTTTGAGCCTTGCCTAAAAAGGCACTATAGGGGTAGCAAGAGCCTTTGCCAATATGCCCAGGGGTGACAGGTTCGTGGCTTGTCGAGCATATCATCCCAAGCTGACAGGCATTGGATCCCCTTTGAATGACACCAGTACTTAAGCCAATTGTTGAAATTGATCATCTTGTCTTCATATTGTGGCATCATTCTTGGTGAGGGTAAGATGCTACTCAAGGTCAGGGTCATACCGGCCTGGGCTACATGCTCAGAGAGCTCCTTTATGTCTCTTTTCATGTAGTCCAGGGAGGTACTTATAAATAAAATAAGGCACCACATGTCACAAAGCTTAAGTCCCTGCACTCAGATTAAAGAAGTAATGTTTTCAAATTAACAAGTGTGTTTTGGGTCCTCTCCATAATTTATTTAAACCAATGAGTACCACTTGATGGGAACAGTTTGTATTTGTCCTTCACATGTTGTATCACCAAACATACAAACAGATGGCTTTATCATTCTGTATAAAGCAATATCAGTTTTTCAAAACATACCTCCCTCCACCCTCAACTCTATTTTTCTCATTATATGGAGACTCTGTATTCCTAAGTAATGTAAAAGGGTTATTCACTGTATCTTGATTACAAATAGCCAGAGTTCTTATTCATCTTGAAGTGAGGACTCTGACTTATCCGTACCCCCTAGATAGCTTAAATAGCAATATTTTACTGTTGTAAGTAGACCCTTAAAGCATATTTATTTTGCTGTTCAACACATTTTTATTTTGAAACAAAATTACATTTGCCTACCAATGGAACATGGGAATTCAGACTTACTCAAGTGAAAAATCTACAGAAATAATGGAGTAATAAAGATATTAAATGCTAGCTTCAATTAATGGAATGCAATGGTTTAAAACAGGTTCAAGGTATATATGAGGTTTCACTGTGCGGCCCACATGTGACCCACAAATTTCATTTTTATATGAAGTGATTTATTGACTACCTCTGTCCATCACAGACATAGGTTCCAGATCAACGGTAAATTTCCGATTAGCCATTCATTGGCCTGGGTTACACTTAAACAGTAACAGGGAGGAACTCTGCTTCACACGGATGGGGAGCCTGTTCTATTGAATGGGAATAATTTGAGAAAAATATCTCTCTCTCCAACATGTCTTATTTATGTTGCAAGCAAAATTTAGGTCTTTCAGCCTAGAAGCACTGATGCTGTTTGTTTTGCAGACATACAAAAGGTTTATCAGTACAGTGTCCAAGGATGCCTTGTATTCCAGGCAAAGATCACGCCTCAGAAATCTGCATGATACTGAGTAAAGAGACAGGGCTTTGAGGTGATCAGCATAAGACATTGTGTTTATGGTCTGTATTCTTTTTGTAAGGAACCTTAACAGATGTTTCAGTTGCTGCATGTGTCTGGTCAGGTACATACCAAAGGGGACATTAAAGTCTGCAATGGATGGGTCTGATGAGGGACATTGATAAGCTGAGCAACATAGAAGGATTTTCTTGCTACTCTGGATACATGCTGGTCAAAGGCTAGGTTGCTATCTACATGAGTTCCCAGATCCTTGACTTATAAATGAACTTTTAGGGGTGTTTTAATGATGACAAAGTTACTCTGGGTGGTCAGCTTCACAAAAGGTACTATAATGCATTTCTTGGTTCTGAATTTTAAGCCATGGCTTTGGCACCAAGCATTTGTGTGTGATAGATCTTCCTGAAGGGTGTTGTCATTGGTTTCCTATTATATCAGCGAGCAATTAAAATAGCGAACGGTGTTTGATTGACCATTTTAAATCAAAACTGCAAAATCCAGAACACATGGAACAGCAATTTTTTTCCCAGGTAAAAAAAAAATCACTGGGCCATTTTTGGAACTTTGCCATTTCCTTCACTGTAGTGCGATCTTGGACTTGGTATATTTAAGTAGGGGGGTGAGGGGCGAAGCCCCCCACTTTATTTTGTGTTTTTTTTTTTCCGGAGCAGTAAGTTTTTTCCCTGGGAAAAAAATCACTGTTCTGTGTGTTCTGCATTTTGCTGTTTCAGTTTTTAAGGGTCGATTATACAGCATTCTCTATTTTAAGCATTCGCTGTTATAATATAGACCCTTGTCATCTTGGGGGAATTTAATGATTGCTCCCAGTTTGCAATCATTTACAAACTTGGTTAGCCAGAAACCTCTGACATTGGCTTTGACATCAGAGAAGTAGATGTCAAAGAGAAGTGGGCATAGCACAAAGGCTTAGGGGAATCCAGTAATGGTGGCCTCTTTGTGGAGGTGGTCTCACTGATTCTAACCCCTGGGTCCTATCAATGAGCCAGCTTATACCAGGTTCTGTAAGTTTATTGACAATGCCAGAATGGGGTATTGCATCAAATGTTTTAGCGAAATCTAGGCAGGCAAAATGCACAGTTTTCCCCTTATCCATTGTCTTTGTGACTGTTTCAAAGAAGTCCACTAGATTGACCTTACTGGAATGGATTCAGGGTCTGGAGTTCGCCTATGTCCTTATTGATAATTTCCATGATAATTATTTCCATGGATTTGCAAATAAGACTAGTCAGACTAAAGGGTTTGTAGTTTACAGAATATGTTTAAGTCTCTCCCTTATGAAGAGGGATGACCATTGTAGTCCTCAATTCACATGGATCAAAACCTGTTTTAAGATTATAGTTAAATATGGACTCCTGGGGTCCTGATAAGTCATATTTGTAGACTGGTCAGGAGGAATCCTGGACTGTGGTGCCAGAAGCTGTTGAAGACTGGAGGGGGGAGGGTGAGAGGGGCACTTAGTGATCTAAAAAAGTGCAATGTTTTATAACTATTTACTACCACAACATAGGTTCACTTGGAGGACATTTTAAGCTTAGCCGATTCCCTTTTGGTGCTTGAATTAACATTTCCTGATTGGTCTTACCTTTCCCATGGCTGATAATTGTATATTAGCCCTAGTGAGAATAACTGTGATCATACCATAGATAATTTGAAGGGAACCATATAAGGGATGCAGCATTTAGGAACTGCCTGTATCCATTAGTGACATGAGGGGCAATTCTGGAGTACATTTTCTATTACCCATCCTTAGATCCAAGTTGCATTTGAATACATACGGATGAGCTTTGTTTTATTTTTATGGATAATCTGTTCTGGAACAGTGGTAGCCTCTGTGATGTATATCCATCTCTCCACAACATTCAGTTTAGATAACTGGGCTAAGTATTTCTGATGCCATTTGACTTGCTGATGTTTAGTAGGTCCATCTGTAGTAGGTCAGAGGATACCTTGTATGCCAGATATGTCACCTCTAAGCACTCTATAGGATACTGAGTATAGTAATACATTTTTGAAGTGGTCCATGCAATACCTATTGTATAGGACTTGTATCCTTTTAGTAAGGTATCTCTGAAGGTATTCCAATTGTTTCATGGAGCTGGACAGATACATGCCAAAGTGGGCATTATACAAAATGATTGACATAATGAGAGCTTTGTAAAGAGGGACAACAACATCTCTAGATCTCGTCACAATTTGATTATAAGATGTACAATATAGAAAGGCTTTCTTATAACTCTGGGCACATGTTGGTCAAAAGTTAGGCCACTGTAAACAATTGTTCCCAAATGCCAAACAATTGGGTCAGTTCTCAGAGGGCATTGTCATGATTGTGGCACCAGTTATTATTTGGGACAAACCTTACTGGACAATGGTTAAGTCATTTAGGTTCATAGGTTCATAGGTAGGTACTAGGCTATCTGCCCCAAGGCATTTATAAGCCTAGCCAGAATGTGTTGGCTTTTACTGCCCCCTTAGATTAGTTCCCTGTGCCACTGTCCAACAGAGCCACTGAAGTGATCCCCGGGGTAAACTTTCTGTTTACTATACACTAGTCAAGGTTTCTCTTGAAGAGTGTTCGTGAGGAGCTCTGCCTAATGTAGATTGGAATCTTGTTCCAAAGCATGAGAAGTCCCTGGAACAGGAATCTATCCCTCCAGCATGTCCTATTTATTGTTGTGGTGAGGTTTAGATCCCTAGATCATGTGGCTCGAGGGGATATGGTTTTCTTTAGGTGGAGCATGTCCATCAATTCTGGGTTGAACATGGCCTTGTATGTCAGGAAGAGATCACCTCTAAGTAGGTGGTATGCAACCGAGTGCAGCTGGAGTTTCTTCAGTAGAGCTGCATAGGGTATCTGTTTGATGCCAGTGATCCTCTTGGTGAGGTACTTCTGTGGTCTTTCCAGCTGTTGCAAGTGTCTTGTAAGGTACATCCCAAATGGGGCATTGTACTCAATGATGGGTCTGATGAGTGATGAGTAGAGGGGCACAATGACCTCTTTTGATCTGGATGCGAACCCTTTTGTGATTAGGTGGGCCACACAGAAGGATTTTCTAACCAGTTTGGCAATGTGATTATCAAAGGAGAGATTACTATCTACTTGGGTCCCCAGATCCCTTATTACATCTTCCATATTTAGGGGACTACCAACTATGTGGTAGTTTGTGGGTACTTTGTTTTTTCCAAAGGGGATAACTATGCACTTTTTGGCATTTAGCTTGAGGCCATGATTTTGACACTGGGTATCCATCTCAGTGAGACCCTTTTGGAGGATGTCTGTGTCAGCCAGAGAGTCAATTATAGCCCCTAGTTTTCAGTCATCTGCGAACCTGGTCAGCCATAATCCTCCTGTGCTTGCCTGTACCTCTGAGAAGTATATGATGAACAGAAGAGGTCCTAGGACTGAGCCCTGGAGAACGCCACTTGTAACTGGTTTAGAGTCGGACCTAGCTCACGCAACTCTCACCATGTAGGTCCTGTCCATGAGCCAGTTGGCAACCCATCTTATGACATAGGGGTTTATGTTCAAGCTGGTGAGCTTGTCTATAATACCAGAATGGGGAATGGTGTCAAAGGCCTTTGCGAGGACTAGGTAGGCTGTGTGTACCACCTTTCCCTCGTCTATAGCCTTGATAACTGTCTCAAAGAAGTCCACCAGGTTTAGGAGGCATGATCTGCCCTTAACAAAGCCGAACTGGGTAGGGTCCAGTGTTTGGCATTTCCCAGTGTCTCTGTTAATGAGTTCCTTGATGATGTGCTCCATAGCCTTGCAGACCAAGCTACTCAGGCTTATAGGGTGATAGCTCCCGGGGTCTGTTGTGGCTCCAGCTTTGTGGAGCAGAATAACCATTGCTGTGCACCACTCTGTGGGCACGTAGCCTGTGGAGAGGCTGAGTTTGAACAGTGTGTTTAGGTGAGGGGTTAGTTCGTCTTTGAGCTCATGTAGGATGCAGCCTGGGACATTGATGCTGTGGTTTTGGCTTTGGAGAGGGCTGTTTTAACCTGAGTGTCTGTGATTTCAGGGGCTCTACAGTCTTCTGGTATGGTTATGGGCCCTTTTGGGGGTGAGAGGCGGGTGACGTTTGCACTGAACCTGTCTGCCAGGATTTTGGCGATATCAGTTGTTTCAGTGTATTTTGTGCCATTCTGCACTAACTTCAAGCAGATCTGAGCACTGCCACTTAGATTCTTGACATAGCTAAAGAATGCCTTGTGGTTATCTTTGGAGTCCTTGGCAATTTTTCTTTCAATGCTAGCCTTGGATGATTTTATGAGGGAACATTGTTTCTTGCTGATACTGATCAGGGATATCTTCCTTTCTTGGGATTTTACTCTTTTATGTACTAGTTTCCACCTTCTATTGTATAGCTTTTTTATGGCAGGGATCTACCAGATTGGTTTCCCTTTCTTGGAGGAGTGAGTCTTGGTTTTGGTTGGGATAGCATGATCCATGCATTCTTGTAGGTGCCCACAGAATGCATTAGTAAAGGATTTTGTAGCTTGGACAGCGTTATCCTTTAGCATGGGAGCTTTGAAACGTTTCACCTTGGTCTTAAGTAACGTGAAGTTTGCTTTTGAAAAGTTTTTTATGGTGGTTTCCTTGACCGGGGGTGGGGGAGAAATGTGGATATCCAGAGTGATTTGTTTATGGTCAGATCTAACCAGTGAGGGGTTGACCTTCGGTGTGGAACACCAGTTGTCCATGTTGGTGATGACCAGGTCCAATATGTTGTCACCTCTGGTGGGAGTGTTGACCAGTTGATCCAGGGCGTTTGAGTTTATAAATTCTAGGAAATGTTGGGCAAGTGGGCAAGGGAATTAGTACTTGAATAGTTCTCCCAGTTAATGTTTAGGTAATTAAAATTACCCAATATTAGGGTGTTTGGTAGAACCTTTATGTTTCTCAGTGTTTCCAGAAATGCAGAATGGTGGTCCTGCGACATAGTGGGTGATCTGTAGCAAGCTACAATTTGAAGTTCAGTTTTTCCAGTTGTTAGTTGCACATGGATGATCTCTGAAGCATCCTGCTGTACCACTAGCCTGGAGGTGTGGGTATCCTTGATAAATATGGATATGCCTCCACCTTTTGTATTTCGGTCCGGGTTCTGTGGCCGAAATGGATGGTATGAATTGTAGCCTGGTAGTGCTGGAGTGCTCTCTGGTGCCTTAAACCAGGTTTCTATTACTGCACATATATCAATTTTCTCCATACTGAGGAGTGCCTCAAGTGCGTGCATTTTGAAGTTTAGACTTCTGGCATTGAGTAGCATTACCCTCAGGTTTTTGTTACTTGTGCTACTTACAGCAGTGGGTTTGTCTTTTGAGCCTTGTCTGAAAAAGGCATTATGGGGGTGGCAAGAGCCTTGGCCAGTATTCGAAAGCCTAAGAGTGACAGGTGCAAGCCGTCTCTAGCGAAGCAGTGTGGCTTGTCGAGCATGTCATCTCAGGCAGACAGACACTGGATCCCCTTTGAATGACACCAGAAACTTAGCCAATTGTTGAAATTTACAATTCCACAGTTTATTTTATATTAAAATCAATTGCCAAATTACCATACATAATTATTATATATATATATATATATATATATATATATATATATATATATATATATATATATATATATATATATATATATATATATATATATATATACGTAATTTTAAAGATACAGGCTCCCTAGTGGTTGTGTTCAAAAGAAAACAATAGAAAAACAGCCATTAATGAATCCAAATCCTGAGATAAGTTACAAAACTAATCAGTAAAAGACTATTCCCTATGAGTGCAAGAGATACCTGGATGACATCCTAATTTTTTGGATTGGTAACCGAGACCAGTTGTTAGAATTTTTACTGTTCCTCAACTCTAGAACTACATTTTTCAAATTCACAATGGAGATACATACTGAATCGATCAGTTACTTAGATATACAGATAAGCAAAGAGTATATCAACAAACAATTTTGCTCTACAATCTTCAGGAAGCCAACATACTCAAACTCCCTTCTCCATTTTGAGATTGGCACCCTCTGCACCAAAAACGATCTCTGGTCAAGGGTCAGGGTGTGAGACTTGCCCATATGATCAGCAAATTTGAGGATTTGTATAAGGAAAGGGGTGTTTTATTGAGCATGTTGATGAAGAGTGGTTATCCTGAAGAATTTGTGAAACCGGTATTAGATGAAGTAACTAGAAAGAGAGTGGAGGGGCACTTTTACCCCTTGTTAGGGTTAGATATCTCCAGATTGTGTGCACCTTTGGAGAACAGTGCACTGACAACGGGTTGCTATAGGAATGGGTTGATACTTACATATATCCCACAATTCCCTCTGATTCATGACATTATTTCCAAAAACTGGTTTATTTTATGAAGTGATGAGACCATAGGGGTGAAAACAGGTGAGGCACCCATAGTAGGGTACAAAAAGGGCACCAGTGTAGAGAACCTACTAGAAAGAAATAAAGGTAGGAACACTAAATGCGTTGTAGGTAAAATGACAAAATGTGGGCAGTGTACCCAGTGCAAAAATATTTTGGAGGGCGACAAGGTCTTCATAGATGGATATGGCTGGGTGAGATTTAATCAGAAAAACAACTGTGGTACTAAATATGTGATGTATGCAGGTATATGTCAGGAGTGTTCCAGTTTTTATATACGTAAAACCAAGAATGCATTCAGGACACGCATATACCAGCATATTTATGATATTGATATTGGGAAATGTAATCTAAAAAATGCATAGGCCAAACATGTCAACACTCACCCGGGTCACTATTTTAAGTTTACAATCTTGGAACAGCTTGTAGTGGACGAGAGATGTGGCCGCATTGATCAGTTATTAGAATTTAAAGAATTATTATGGCAACTGAGGGTAAATGCTAGTACAAGTCCAGGACTTAATGACATGGTTTCTCTCAGTAGTTTTTTAAAACTAAAAGCTGATTTTCTTTTTTAAGGGGGACACTGTTGATACTATTGTTGCTATTATTACAAATATTATTACATATATTGTTATACTGTTCTTACTTATTTATTTTGTATTTTATTATATCTCGCACTCATAGGAAATATTCTTTTACTGATTAGTTTTGTAACTTATATCAGGATTTGGGTTCATTAATGGATGTTTTTATATTGTTTTCTTTTGAACACAACCACTAGGGAGCCTATATCTTTAAAATTACATGTATATACATTAATTATGTATGGTAATTTGGCAATTGATTTTAATATAAAATGAAGTGTGGGATTGTGATTTTCATTCTGAAGAAGTCATACGTAATTGTGACGAAAGCGCTCAATAAATTCGTATTTATTATTTCTCTGGCATCCAGTTCGTCTCTTTCGTGTCTACAGTTCTTTGAGTTTTCACCTGTTTGCAATTGTTGAAATTTATCATTTTTTTCTTTATACTGTGGTATCATTCTTGGTGAGGGCAGGATGCTAACTTTTCAGCTGATACCACTCCTCCAGGGCCAGATAGGGTGCTCAAAGCTGCCCTCTCTCACAGGTGAACAGACAAACTTCCTTCTATCCAAGTAAGGTATGGGCAAACACAGAGACTTGTAACACAGCTCTGAATTCAGCACTAACCTGAAAACTGGACTATACTAGTTTAGAAAGGTGGGAAACAAGTATTTTTTTTTTCAGAAAATAAAGCAGATACAATAAAAAACACATTTTAAACGCACAGAAAAGGACACTTATTGTTATATATCTCAGATCAGAGTTGTAGTCAATGTCCCTAGTAATAAAGTAGAAAGAAACACAAATACAGTAAAAGCAGATGAATAAAGTGCAATTTTATATATATATAAAACAATAGAAAACGAACAAATTGATTTAAACAAGTTACCCAATTAACCAGAAAAAAGCTCAAACCTGGTCCCTGTTCCAGCAGTCTTCAATCAGACAAGTTCTAATTGCACACTCCTGCCACTAGGGTGCAGGGGAACCTTTTCCAAAAAAAAGATGGCCTGGATCAGTGCTCAAGTTAATCAAAGAAAGCTAGATTCAGCAGGCCCGAATCTGGTCTATGGTGCAGCAACAAGGTGCACCAATTTCAGAAAGAAACAGTTCAAATAAGCAGGCACAATAAGCCTGTGACCAGAAATTCCCAGCTCAGAAGGGCAGAATCCAGGCTCTCCTCCCACAAGACTGCAGACCACAAACCTTCTTAATGTAGAATAACTGGCCTGAAGCCTAAGTGCTTAAACCAGAACTAATACACTTTTAGAATAGCAGAAACTAAGCCTTCAATCATCAATTCCCAGCTTAGAAGGATGTAAGCTACCTGTCCTGCCACAACATTGCAGACCACAAACCTTCTTAATGTAAAACAACTGGTATGAAGCCCAAGTGCTTAAACCAAAAGACTTAGAATAACAGTTACAATTTAATCAGGCTATTACCAAGCAGAAATAAATGCAGCAGAATACATAAAACAGTACTTTTAAGAAGAGGCAAAAGGAAAATAAAGTAGGAGGAAAAACAAATACAGTAAAAGCAGACAAATAAAGTGCAATTTTATTCTCTTAGTAAAGTGCAAGGAGAAAGGAAGGAAGAACCCAAGTGGATTGGCCTTCTCAAATCTTCTCTCTGTATTAAGTAGAGTGAACACTAGACTCAGAATATGATCTGAGTGTACTCGGTTAAGTGAGCAAATGAGATGGACCCAGGAGGAGTGTTCAAATACAGACTTACAGGAGGGGCGGGCAATACCAGAGCAACCAACACTAACACTAACACAAGAACAGGATGGGTGGGTGGGGAACTAACTGAAGAGAGACACACAGCACACTATTCAGTGAAACAATTAGGTAACAGCAAAAATAAAATACAGTACTTTTAAAACTGCAAGTTTACACTTAGAAGAATAAAACACAGTACTGCAAGTTTGCATGTAACTTCAGCTTCTAATACAGGTGATTGTAGCCAACCAAGTCACTCAGAAATGGTGCATAAAATGAATTCTCAAACTTTGTGGCTAGCACTTAAAGTACAGAGGAAACTCTTTAGGCTAACAGTTAAATATCAGATAACAAAGAAGTGAGAAGACCACAAACCCCTCTGATAGACACACAGCGCACTATTCAGTGAAACAATTAGGTAACAGCAAAAATAAAATACAGTACTTTTAAAACTGCAAGTTTGCACTTAACAGAAGAATACAATGAAGTTCTGCAAGTTTGCACTTAACTTCAGCTTCTAATACAGGTGATTCTAGCCAACCAAGTCACTCAGAAATTGAGCATAAACTGAATTCTCAAACTTTGTGGCCAGCACTTAAAGTACAGAGGAAACCCTCTAGGCTAACAGTTAAATATCATGTAACAAAGAAGTGAGAATACCACAACCCCCTCTGAGAGACACACAGCTCACTATTCAGTGAAACAATTAGGTAAAAGCAAAAATAAAATACAGTACTTTTAAAACTGCAAGTTTGCACTTAACAGATAAATAAAATGCAGTTCTGCAAATTTGCACTTAACTTCAGCTTCTAATGCAGGTGATCAGAGCCAATTAAGTCACTCAGAAATTGAGTCAATAACTGCTCCTAGTTTGCAGTCATCTCAAACTTAGCCAGGAAAATCCCTTTGGTATTTCCTTTTACTTTTGAGATGTATATGCCAAACAGAAAAAGTCCCTGCATGAACCCTGGGGTTCTCCATTGTTGACTGGTCTCTTCCCCTATTTTGATCTCCTGCATCCTGTGAGCAAGTTGGCAATCTAGCTAGTGATGCTAGTGTTTGCTCCAACATGACTCATCTTTTATACTATACCTGAGTAGTGGATTGTGTCAAAAGGCTTGGCCAGGTCAAATTAATGTGGTGTGAACTGTTTTACTTTCATCCATTGCTTTGATAACAAGAGTAAAGCTTACAATTTGGCCATGATTTTGAGCCTTTCACACGTTCCTCTGGGCTGATTTTAAATACATTTTAGGGCCATGCATACATGTATGCATTCTTTGATTTACCTTCCTGATTGCATTAAATTATATTCCTTGTATAATACAGCACCAGTTGTTAGAATGTGTTTTAAATTTGTAGTTTTGAACAGTCTTCTAGTAAGCAATGAAACAAAATTCATGAACCAATAATGACAAAACTACCCATTTCAGAAAATTTCAACCATAAAAGGCCACTTAAATTTCTGTCATTGCAATCCACCAATATCAGTAAATATACAAAATCTCTGCAGAAGTAAGTCATGTAAATAATTCCACATTGAAGGGATTTCTAACTAATGAACAGGTTGCTGCTAGGAAAGAACTTTATATTTCATAGTTTCATCTAAAAATAAAGTGGCTGTTGCCCTTGAAGAATAGATTGCCTATGTTACATTAAAATGATAAGCTAGTAATATTGCAATAGGGAATGGATGGCAAACTGATGACAGGTTCATAGTTACTAGGTAACTCCTCCAAAGGAGGCTATTCACAGGACTGCAACATCCACTCCCTTTAAAGTACAACACAGTACAGTATCAGCAATCCATCTACATACTCTGGGAGTAGAACCCATAGCCTTCTACATCAAAAGCAAGGCTACTACCTGTTGTGCTTCTAACAATGCAAACAGATTTAGAATAAGCAGCACTAAACTTATCTTCCCCTGAAGCTCTTAGCTCCTTGAATTTTTTTTATTTAATGTTTGTTTACCAGGAAAGTCTGACGTGGAACAAAGCCAATTTTCAGCAGAGGCCTGGGGAGAAATGCTCCAGATGCATGTCTTTGTAACATGGGAGGAAACCAGAGCACCCAGAGGCAACGCACACCAACACAGGGAGGACATAACTCGCTCAATTTGACAGCAGACAGAATCTGGAAAAAGCCTTTATGGGGGGGGGGGGGCAAAGGCCCAAAGCCAGGGACACATTTTAAATATTGCTTGTATAATTTTAGAAAGTTGCTGAAATAGTGTTTTGTGTTACCAATGTGTTTCCAGACAAGATAGGAAGACTGAAATGTAAAGGGCTATCATTATTTAGTGAATTGCGTTATCACTGATTTGACACAAAAGCACAAATTTTAAGAAGAACAGACTAATGTATGTGAAACTCTAGGCAGTTGAGAGCTATGGACTCTATGGTGGTGTGGGTAGAGAATGCAGGCCCTAAGGCTCAGGGTTTGAGCCCAGGCAATCCTAACCACCAGTTAGAAGTAACTGGGGCATTTTACACACACACACACACGCACATACGCACACACGCACACACACACACACACACACACACACACACACACACACACACACACACACACACACACAAAACTAATTAACAGAGACACACACTACTAATCAGACACACACACACTCACACTACTAATCAACAGAGACACACACACACACACACACACACACACACACACACACACACACACACACACACACACTACTAATCAACAGAGAGACACACACACACAGTACTAATCAACAGAGACAGACTCTACTAATCAATAGAGACATACACACACACTACAAATCAACAGAGACACACACACAGATTACTAATCAAGAGAGAGAGAGACACACACATGCTACTAATCAACAGAGACACACACACTATTAATCAAGACACACACACACACACACACACACACACACACACACACACACACACACACACACACACACACACACACACACACTACTAACACACACACTACTAATAAACAGAACCTCACACCTTACTAATCAACAGAGCCATAAGCTTCAGCAAATAAATGAAAATAGAGCTTACTCATGGGACCGGAACAGCTTCAGTAAATGGAGCCCTTAGTGTTGAGTCTGGCATCAGGTGCACTTTTGTGTTTAAATTCAACGCACTCATGTGTCCTTCATGTCGTTATAGGTCTTGCAGCTGTAAAATTGGGGGGGGGGCACTTTATCCCCCTCACCCTATGATCCTGGAATGTTATTAGGGCCGACTGAGTGCAGTCAATACATACTCCCTATTTGTAGTTGGAGGGGTTATGATGAGAGTATTTTGGGGGGATAGTTGGGATTGTGAAGGATGGTAAAGTTTGAACGGAATTTGTCTGCTAAAAGGTTTGCTATGTTGCCAGGCTCTATGAATGTTACACCATTAAACACCATTTCAGCACTTTGTGGAGAGCTGCCCTTGAGGTTTCTGACATAGATGAAGAAGTATCTTTCACCTAGGAGGCTATCTCAACCTCAGAGTTGGCTGTGCTTGACCTAATTAGCCCTATTATTTGCCTATTTAGTTTAATGGAGAGTTTTTATCTTTATAGGAATTACCCTTCCTGATTTTTGCCATATTTTTCCCTTTTGTTGTATATCCTGTTTAATTTGGGATGCCACCAGGGTGGTTTGTTTCTGGGACTAGTCCTGGGCTTATTTATAATAGATACAACAGCCTCTATGCAAACATGGACATGGCTGTACAGAGTTTCTGAGAGCAATTCAGCATAGGCTGCTGCATTCTTGTTGTTTAGAGGGCCACTAAATTTTGACAAGCCATCGCTTAATAAAAGATAATTTGCCTTGGAATAGCTCCTAACTGTCATTGATTTTAATGGGATTATAGAGTTGATTTTGATTTTGAAGGTGACAGCTTTGAGGTTAGAACTTACCACTGCGGATGAGAAATTGGTTGGGGAGTATCTTTTAGCTGGATTTGAACCATTAATCACCTGTTTTCTTTATCTAAAGTCACTGCATTTACATGTTGTGTCACATATGCTCATCTTCCAAAACTGTTGCAAGAATGCAATAGCCTTTATTTCTAAATAACTGCATCTAGCTTCCTTACATCTCATTACCATACTATATGCAATGTTTACTTAAGGTGCTTTAAGAATTTTTAATTTGATTTCCATATTAATCAAGCATACATCATTTACAAAAAGTGTAATAATTAAACCTTAAAATCTTTACTAATAATAAATAAGTTCTGAGCAAATGAAATGAATATGTTTGTCCTGACCTGTTTCTCATTTTACAAGGGAAAGGATGACAGCATACATCTCAACTGTCCAGATTTTTGCAGAATGTTCAGATTTTTTCCTCATATTTTCGTCTGTTTCTCAGAAAATTTGTGGTTTTATGGAAAATCACAGACAACTGTAGTCACTAAATAAAATGCATGCCAACAGAAATCCTGTTATTCTAGCATCTTTGTCACTTTATAAGACCAGTATTTAAAATCTGTCCCTATTTATGAGTTTCTGTCCCCGCTTTATTCTAGGCTTTGTCCAGATTTGTGCACTAAGATGTTGAGAGGTATGGATGACAGTAATATCTTGAACAGTATCTGCATCACTTTTCTTACAAATACTTGAATAGCAATGTTCACATTGGTAATGGCTGGAATTCACTGGCAAGTAGCACACAGTGCGACACTAATTACCACGTGTAGAATCCATGTGAAGGATATGGGCAAATTCTAAGACAATGTGTAATGCATGCCTTACGTAGTGTAAGTCCCCTGTGCAGCCATCTCTCTAATATTACCTCTGCACATATGTCTATGAATCATAAACAGTATGTTTATACAAGCAAGACTTCTATATTATCTACCAGTAAAACATGAGTATGACAAATTTTCACAATTATATAGACATGAGAATATTTGAAGTGAAGTACAAAAAGGCAGTTAATATTTTCAGTGCCATAGCTGGTAACCTGCTTGGGAAGTATAGGTGATTATTTTTTCTTTCTCTAAGTACTCTTTCATTTCTTGGATAAAAAAAAGGAGTCCAGCTAAATAAAATGCTATTTAAATAAGGCCCAAGGTGCATTTGACATGTATTCCATGTCTTTTTAAATAAAGAAAGAAAGAAATAAAAAAGAAACATTCTTGATCTGAACAGCTCTAAGAAGAAAGTATAAAATACACACTCAGGTGAAATACAGTTACAATAATATTTACACAAGGTCTTCAAATGGCTTCTATACTTCAGTATACCCTAAAGTAACAAATTATATCACAAAGGGTAAACTCCTTTGGAACATCCATCCTTGCAATTACTGATCTTCCACCACAGGCTTCTGCACACTCATCCAGAAATAACTCTTAGAAGTTGGAGCCTAACTCAAAATCTGTCCTTGGTAGGAAGTACGAACCAAGAAGGGGAATAAATAAACCTTACTCTTAAGGCTGGAATAATTATGATAGTTCTGTTAAAAATACCACTGGAAAACATTCTCACAAATAGCTCTAACCCTGTAGTCATTGTTCTTTTTGTGTTTATCTGACTTGTAGGTCAGTTTGGAAAGTAAACACTGTAAATTATTGTGTGGATTAAGCTATCAAATGCATGTCATCTTTTGTTTTTGATTGTATAACTTGCTTGTGAAATTTATTTTGTATTGGTAAAATAGTAGATGTGGAAGAGAGGTGAAGAAGAGAGTACAGGCAGGGTGGAATGGGTGGAGAAGAGTGTCAGGAGTAATTTGTGACAGATGGGTACCAGTAAGAGTGAAAGGGAAGGTCTACAAGAGGGTAGTGAGACCAGCTATGTTGTATGGGTTGGAGATGGTGGCATTGACAAAAAGGCAGGAGTCAGAGCTGGACGTGGCAGAGTTAAAGATGTTAAGATTTGTCCTGGGTGTGACAAGGATGGACAGGATTAGGAATCAGTATATTAGACAGTCGGCTCAGGTTGGATGGTTTGGAGACAAAGTCAGAGAGGCGAGATTACGTTGGTTTGGACATGTGCTGAGGAGGGATGCTGGGTATATTGGGAAAAGGATGCTAAGGATGGAGCTGCCAGGTAAGAGGAAAAGAGGAAGGCCTAAGATAAGGTTTATGGATGTGGTGAGAGAGGGCATGCAGGTGGTTGGTGTGACAGATATGCAGAGGACAGGAAGAAATGGAAACAGATGATCCGCTGTGGCGACCCCTAATGGGAACAGCCGAAAGAGAAGAAGAAGATTAGTAAAATTGTAGAATGGCTTATACTAGAGCATCTTACGGAATATATGAAAAATATTATGGACAGTAATATAATATACATGCACGTTAATCAAATTAATCAAAGTCACTAGGGAGATTTAGCATCCTTAAAATTATTTGTGATGCATTATTTTTTTCAAAATACTATATTCATTCAGAAGCAGAGATACTTCCAGAGCAACCTTCATCACAGGCCTCAGCTACCAATGATAACTTTATCAAACCTGCTGGCCGACAAGTTCAGTTCAAACCCCCCCACCCATCACCTCCAACCACACCCAAAGAAATACCTGCAGCTACCCCCCTACCAATAATTATGAGGGAACAGGTCCTTACTGCACTCACTAAAGCCAAAAACACAGCCTCCATAGGTCCCAACAACATTCTGGGATTCTTCTTAAATAGCTTAAAACAGAATATATCAGAGCCACTAGACACCCTCTTTAACAACAGGTTCCGGACGGGCTTTGTCCCAGAGGAATGGAGTAGTGCAACAATCATCTCTGCACAAGGGGGGGGGGGGCATAAACTGATCCAGGGAACTTCAGCCCCATAAGCTTAACCATTCTTATCTGCAAGGCCATGGAGAGAATTATCATTGACCTGATCAATAATGACATAGGAACCCTCCAAAATCTAGACCAGACCCAATTTGGCTTTGTTAGAGGGAGGTCTTGCCTACTCAATCTGGTGGACTTCTTCGAGAAAGTTACCAGGGCCATGGATGAGGGTAAAACAGTACACACTGCTTATCTAGACCTGGCCAAAGCTTTTGACACAATCTCCCTCTCAGGAATCATAGACTGACTTACTGAGTTAGGCATAAACCCCAGCATCATCAGATGGATAGCTAACTGGCTCACTGACAGAACACATGTTTTCCGGATAGGTGAATCCACTTCTGATAAGAAACCTGTTACTAGTGGTGCCCCACAGGGCTCAGTGTTGGGAGCCTTCCTGTTTGGTATATTCTTATCTGAAGTGAAGGTCAATGTTGGGGGGGGCTCTGCTCACCAAGTTCTCTGATGACTATAAGCTGGGAGCAATGATTGAATCCACAAATGATGATGACATCCTACAAACAGGCCTAAAAATGACAAACAACCGGTGCCAAAACCATGGTCTGAGACTAAATGCTGAAAAATGCATAATCATAACCTGTGAAAAAATCAGAAATCCCTGCAAATTATAATATTGATGGCATACCCCTAATCATTGACCCAGTGGTGAAGGACCTGGGAACATAGATAGATAATGACCTAAATTTTGACCACCAGGTAGCAACAGTAGTGAGAAAATCCTTCTGTGTGGCTCAACTTATAAGTAAAGGTATGACATGAAGATCAAACAAAGTCATAGTGACATTGTAAGTCATAGTGACATTGTACTCGGCCCTCATCAGGCCCATAATTGAGTACAATGCTCCCTTCTACATGTACCTAACTATGCACTTACACCAATTGGACCGGCCCCATGAAAAAAATACAAAGCGTAAGATACATGTCTTATGCAGACCGACTAAAGGCCCTATCCATTTACTTCATCTCATATGATCTACTGAGAGGTGACTTATGCCTGACTTACAAGGCATTCTCTGATCCATCCCTGATGAAAATGTTAAATATTCACAAACAAATTATACAAGGGTAATGCATTCCATGGTCCTGCACCTTATTTCTGAGTCTGTCAGAACTTGCTGAATGGACAGATTCATATCCCAAAAGCTGCCTCATCTATGGAATAAATGCCCCATCTTCATAATACAAAGCACATTCCTCACTCTCTTTAATAAGAATTTGGATAAATGGATGGGTAACTATATATTCACTCCTGGGGTACTATCCATGTCCCTTATGGACAGAGGCAGTCTGTAAAATGACTCACAGCTCTAACACCCAAAGGCCCACTATGCTGATACTACCCCATCCCATATCTGGGGAAATAAGATATAATTCTGTCATATCCTGGATATTATTGGCTAGGCTTGTAAAGGCTCTTGTGCTATTAGGCTAGTAATCACTTATATACCTATGAATTGATTATGGGTCAGCAGGGATCAAGGATTTATCTCTCTGCACCAAAACAGCTACAGAAACTTAGAAATGAACTTGCACTTTTACTTGTGCGAGCATCAAAAGGGAATGAACAGTGACATGGAGCTCCGTAAGACCACCTGGCAATTTCCTGTCCCGTGCATTTGTCAGCAGTTGTAAGAACAAATGTTCACAATGTCACAACAATGGTCAGTCAATTAATATAATGTTTTTCTTATGTGTCCAGTTAGCATATTATAATGTTAAGTAGCACATTAGAACATGAAATCAGTGCAATTTATTTTAGTTCTCTTTCTGCCATCCCACCACAGGTTCATCAATTTGGTTACTTTCCATATTGAAAAGCAATGCAAAAATTAAAATTAAAATTCATGAACTCTAAAACTTTTTCTGGATATTTAAGGGAGCAAATGAATACAAAGAAAATGGTACTGAAACTAGTTGCACAGCGCACAATGATAAAGCTCTGATGACAGCCCAATGGACCTGAGTTTAATTACAAGAGCTGGAGGCAGCCTGCTGGGAAGAAATGTGAGGGAGCTGCAGATATCAGTTCACATCTCTCACTGGGAGGAGGGAGTTGTCTGTACACTGCTGCAGGAATAGCCTTTAAGAAAAAGCCTGGACTTAAAATCCACTTGTAGAGGGCTTTGGGAAAGTGAGCCCAACAAGGACTGAATGGACTTCAGCACATCAATGTGGGTGGGCTGAAGTGCACAGCTGTACTTTTTGCTCATTATAAACATCATGCTTGGTTGAACTGAAGGGCTGCTAGATCATTGCCAAGATACATAAATAAATAATGTCTGAACTCCATGCAGGATGGATGCGTCCTGTCTCTCATCCCTTTCTCCCTGCCGATTTCCTCTAATGAAAGGAGCACAATGAATGGGCCCATCAGGTAACAGGCTTAATAGTCATGAGAAGACAAGGGAAAAATAAGATATGGAAAATGGACAGATACAGACACTAAATAAAATATATCTGCTAAGTCATAATTTATGTCTATTTTTTCTAGAAATATAGATGTTTGATAGCATATAAGAGCTGCTGACCTAGTCTGGCGATTTCCTCTACTTTTTGGTAAGCTGAAGTTCTAACTTAACCAACACCTTACATTTTTATTCACAAAGTAAGAGAATGGAGATGCGTCAGATCCACACAACAGATCAGTTCAGGATAAAGGTAGTGAGCTCAGCCAAACCATTTAAGAACAAGTTCTGAAAAAAAATACTGCAAAAGGTTAAGGTACACAAGGTATTGACACCTCAGCAACTTCACCCTAGAATAATAAGATAATCGAGGGGTAACTGTTAAAGCAACTAACTAACTCTGAACAAACAATGGGAGAAAAGTAAGGGTTCCTGGAAACTGGTATAGACAACAGATATGTTTCCTCTTCAAATGAGTGGGAGATAGATGCTGACAGCTATCATCCAGTCAGTCTGAATTTGGTCTAGTGAAAGTCATGGAATAACTGGTGACAGGAAGAATTTCAAAATAAATGGAAGCCTGTGAAGTTTAGAACCAAAGGCAGCTTGGATTCATAACAAAAAGGACATCCCAGACATGAGTTCTCTCACTTCATTATCAGGTCACTAGATTAGAAACAGGATGTGGACATTATCTGTAAAGCAGTACATTAAGAAAACAACAGTTCAACTGGAAATAATTATTTTAATTATGAATCTTAAGTATCTATAGCTGGGCACTGGCAGCAACAACTTTCATTCCCCTGAATTAACTTATTCAGACTTGAAACAAGATAAAGCATCAAATGCATTACAAGACACAAAAGAAAGGACAGATAAAGATATATTTAAAAACATTTGACCATAACAGTAACTTATGTGTCCAGTGGAAACCAGTTTCAGCTTGCAAGTTTCATTTTCTTTTGTTAAAGGAGTTCATAGATTGTTTACTAGACTTGCAGCCCAGTGAACA
>NC_056726.1:1595210083-1595255083 GCF_019279795.1 Protopterus annectens | reverse complement strand
CCTGCAAATTGCCAGCTGGTGATCCAGATGTGTTTGCACAGAGGTATAAAGTCCTAAGTATGTCCCAGGTGTTTGAGTTGAAGTAGCAGCTCAGGCATCTGCTGCAGCTGGCATGGGATGGAAAAGAGTGAAGGGGCTAAGCCTACTTGCCTCTCACAAGTGTGAGAGGTGGGGTGCATTTCTGGTTCACCCAAAATGTATTGCTTTCCCCACTGGAGAATGGAGAAAAATGTACAATATATTTGTTCCAGGATATGTGGTTGACGGAAGGCTTGTATTGCCAATGAAAGTGAGTGAAAGTCCCACTGTGCACCCACTGAATCTCTTCCAGGAAGAATGCAAACTGGGCAAGCATGGGGTGTTAAGGCCATAAAGAGTAAAACCCCTGGTCCTCAACTGGATTACACCACCACTCCTGGTTGGCTCACCATTTGCCTCAGGGAAAAGAATGGCTTATATAGCTGTCACCATAGGTGGAATGAGCAAACCAATTCAGCACCTTGGGGGGAGGGAATTAATAGCCTCGATGGTCAGTGGGATACCAGAGGGGGAAAAAAATGCAACATTGTCAGTAGGTGCATAAATTATATATGTGGATCATAAAGTCACACCTATGACACCAATCATGAAAGGTAAAGGGTGACAAATCTGTTCACATATAATGGGTCAAAGTTCAGGATACACTCTAAAGATCACATATTCTATGGTGAAAAGTTCAACATTCACCCCTTCCTTAAAGGTGAAAGCCTGGTAGTCACTTACTAGGGATGCAGTACTTTTACTTATTATTTTTTAAGTGAGACAACCTTTCTATCTGTGAAAAACCTCCCTTGGCCACTTCATGTCTTTAATTAAAATAGCTATATATGAATTCAACAGTCTCACTTTATGTCTTTAATTCTGTTTCACACAGACTTAAAAAAAGTTTAACTTACAATCTATTTATTTATTTAAAAAAACAGCTCCCAGCGAAGGATACATGGCTCTCATACAAGGTGTAAAACTCTTTTAATGCGACCAACAAACATAATACTATAACTTAAACAATTTATAAAAGCTTAAAACATAAGCTATTTTGTCTTGGACTAAGCCAAAACTCCATCAGATGAAATTAATTTAACATTAACCAGTTAAATACACCAATCAAAATTGACGTAGTTTACATTAAACACCAATAGTATTACTTAATTTTATACACACTCTCCACTTTTACTTCTTTCAAAGGGTATAAGAACTTTAGCAGGAATAATCAGCCAAATTTTCATGAGCCTCAAGTAATGGAGCCAGCCTTAATGAATCAGACTCCATTATTTGGCATGAGCAGTAATAATGAACAGGGGAATTTGTTGTCTTCACCTTTTTTATATCAGACAGATTACTCTCAATTATGGAGGTCCAAGAGGTTGAAGGGAAGGGAGCATGGGAATATTTGGAACATGAACAATTGGCCTCCATCAAACATGGGTAACCAATGACAAAAACCAACAGCTCTTCAATCAACAAAACCAATGGAATCGGAAGCAGTGACTGTTTGTGAACTCAGATGAACATCCATTGGATGAAGAAGTGTGGTAAAGTTTTGACCAATGAAAAAGTTGACTTTAATGTGTTTAATTATACATCATTCCCAATTTCTAAGACATTAATTGAGAGTTTTTCAAAAGGTCTAGGTTTCATATCATCAAAGCATGCTAACACTACAAATTTGTTGATGGAATTGAAGTTATATACAAGGAATTTGAACTTTAAAATCATATTTAATGAGTTGTCACATGCTATGACAAGTCTGAGAATTTCTAGGATGTATAATCGCTCATTACAAGCTACTGTGCAATTATGAGAAATTGTGTAAATATGATTTTAAATTTTTGTTAAAAGAATAAAATAATATTAGTTATAATATGGATAAACATGAATTTGAGGAAATAAAAAAATATAAAAGAAAAAAATGTAAGGATTTTGAAACCAGATAAGGGAGGGGGCATGGTAGTTATATATAAAGATCATTATAATAAGAAAATGTTAGATATGTTGAATGAGGATACCTATACCCCTGTATCCATGAATGAGGTCAATTGTGCTTATAATAGAATTAAAATACAAATAAAAAATATTTATGGAAGGAAGAAATACCATTTACAAATTTAATTTTCTAAATGTTAGCTATCTAGTGATGCCTAATATGTTTAGAATCCCAAAAATTCATAATGATCAGGGCAAACCACCTATCTGCCCAATTGTTGATGCTAGGGGAGTCAATATCTAGAAGTTGCACTAAGTTCTTGGATATAAATTGAAACATCTGATAGAGAACGAAATCCAAGTAAGCTTCTTGGGATTTCCTTAATAAAATCAATGAATTGTATTTTAACAGTGAGGACATCTTGGTCACTATCGATATTGAAGATTTGTATACAGTTATTCCCCATTCTCTAAGGAGTGCATGGTTTTGTGAGTTTTTAATAAGTAACATTTTTGAACAAAGTAAAATTAATTTATTTGAAGAACTGCTGGAATTAGTATTAAAAAATAACTATTTCATGTTTGAGGGTCAATACATCCTACAAAGGATGGGTGTGACGATGGGTTTGAGCTGTGGCTCCCTATTCACTAATATAATAATGATTTGATGGGAAAAGAAATACCTATTGGATGGTTATTTTAAGAAAAGTTTTGGACTCTATACTCATTACCTAGATGACATGTTTTAATATGGAAAGAAGGGGAGGAAGAACTTATTAAGTTTATTGAGTATATTAGTCAAACCACCACATTTTTGAAATTTACATCACAAAAAGACACAAAAAAAATAGCTTATTGAGATGTCTTGCTAGAGAACAATATGGTGAATAGCATGTACACAGCACATATTTATAGAAAACCCACTTATTCAAATACCCCAATCAATTTTTCTAGCACACATCTTCTTACCCAAAAAAAAAGTCAGTAGTGAAAGGGTAATTCGTGTGCACTGCTAGAATGGTCACAAAAGAAGAGGCTTTTTTTAGATGAATGTGAGACCTTGACAAATATGTTTTTAAGGAGAGGCTATCCAATGGACTTTATACAGAATTCTAAAGATGAGGTGATTTATAAAAGGACAGTGGGGCTTTTTGCACCTATATTAAATCATGAACATAGCTCTGTTGTACTATATAATAATAAAAAATACAGAACAAAAGATGAATTTAAGTGTGCATGTGTTACAGCTTATAATATTGAAAGAGATAGAATAAAACAAATCTTGGTGAAAATGTGTCCATTTACAGCACACTGTTAGTATAAGAGATAAGGTTGGTGACCATCCTAGAACTGTATATAAAAAAGGTCTGAGTTTAAGAACACTGTTAGATCTTTCATAAAACTGCAGTCTACAGCATTTAATGGTTTGTGATGTTGTGGTCAATGTAATTACTGTAAATATATACTGGTTTGTTAACAAGCCAAAATAGAAAAGAAAAATTAATTCTTTCAAATAGATATGATTATCAGACAAAAGGCATAGTTAATGCAGCTTTAGGTCAGCTCTGTGAAGTATATTATATAGGTAAAATGGAATGTGTTTTAAAAGAACATATTTACGAGCATTACTATGAGATTAAAAAAAGAAAAAAACACTAATGCACTTGCTAAACATATTATGAATAATAATAAGCATTGGTATAAGTCTGTAATCTTGGAAAAGGTGGAAATGAATGAGAGAGGCAGACCACGGGCAGTTTACCTTGAAAAGGGTGAACTGTATTGGCAGTTACTTCTAAATGCAACCAGTCATCCTGGATTAAATGATTGTATTGCTATAAATGTTTATTAAAGTTAAAAGCTCTATATAGATAGTTTTTATATATATATATATATATATCTATATATATATATATATATATATATATATATATATTAAGAAGCAAATTATAGTTATTGCTGTATGTTTTTACATAATTAGGTATTTATAGGTATTTATTTAATGATAGTATAGCGTCCTGAAGCTTGAATGAATTAAAGAAAGGGGCGTGTATATAGGAATGAATTTTATTGGTTGGTGTGGAAGTCATTTCATTTTGATTGGTCTAATATTATCTAGAGGGTTTTGTATGAATTACACTTTAAAAGAAGTAAATGCAGAGGGTGTATATAAAATGAAGTAATACCATTGATGTTTAATGTAAACTATGTCAGTTTTGATTGGTGTATTTAACTCGTTAATGTTAAATGTATTTCAACTGATAAAGTTTTGGCTTAGTCCAAGATGAAAGCACTTATCTTTTCAGCTTCTATAGATTGTTTTTGCTTTAAGTTTTGGTATAACGTGTGTTGGTTGCATTAAAAGAGTTTTTACACCTTGTACGAGAGCCATGTATCCTTCATTGGGAGCTGTTTTTTTGAGTTTGTATTTTTGTGTTTTGTTCTTGGTCTATTTATTTACTTCCTTTTGCTGATGAGAACAATCCTACAGGGCTAGTAGTCCTTTTTCTGAATAGGCCCACATAAAAATGCTCTGAATTAGAATAATGCTTTAACAATATACAACATGGGATTTGTACAATAGAGAAAACTGAATATAGTAAAATAAATTACTCATTATTACAGGCACATTGAATAAATGCAGAACATGTTAAATTAGATCTTAACAATGTACTATTACAGTTATTATATATTTTAAATATGTATGAAGTTATAAGAAGTATGGAAGCAGAGAATAAAACAGATTGACTGATAAGCATTGAGAGGTATTAAAAGATAAAGAGCTAATGCAGTGAAAAGAAAGCAGTTTCTATATTGGACTTTGAGCATCTGCTTTGTTTGTTAACTATAATTTGTGTAGTAGTGTTTAAAGTCGGTTAATATTTGCTTACTTATTATTTGGAATTATTTTACTTCTTCAGTTTATTTGCTCCCTTATTTCTATTGCACATGCACCATGACAGGGACCAGAATTGTACATTGACTATTCTTTTTAACTAGGAAATGCCTGCAAGAACGAAGATGGCTAAATATTAAATGGATTTGTTAGGTACCTAATCCCTGATGTGCATGGCACATCTTACTGTCACCCTCTGACCTTTGTACTCAGTTTTAATGCCAGTTATTTAACACATAATGCACTTAGTGATGAGTGATATAATCTAAAGTTATATCATTTGATAGAAAAAATACATAAGAAAGACAGCTGGCTTTTAGAGAACAGTGTTTTCTCAGCAATAGATCTGGACAAGTGAAAACTGTCTTTCTAACTCCAGTTCTTTATGTCATTCTCTGATTTCTAACTCCAGTTCTTTCTGTCATTCTCTGATTTCTACCTGCAAACACATGTGAATTGGGCTTAATAATATAAAGCGAGGTATGGAGATGAAGCTTATAACAGTACTATCTTATGCTATTAAGTGATTTTGTAAATAAGGGGAATGTTAGAGTGCAGGAGGTATATGTCTGTGATGGTTCTCCATGTTTCCTGTGGTGGGATACAATGCAGAGATTGAACTAAGAAGTTATTAAAGAGTCATTACTAGTCGATCAGCATTCCAACAGAGTAGAAGGCACACTGTTTAGTCCTAACTAATCAATGTCATGACTTAACATTAAAGCTGCTAATCATGTGATCATGAGAAACAAGGAAAACAAAAGCAAGATTGTAGAAAAGTGCACTTACGTTAACAGCTGTAACTGTTGTAGATGGAATAAAGGAACAATACTTAACTCTAGTCTGTGCCTTGCACACCAGACAGACCAACAGTCGACCAGAAGTGTGAACTTGATATGTGTTACAACTGAACAGTCAAATTTGCCACCAAGGCCAAATTCTTGTCCCACCACTGTAACTCACTAAAACAATTAGGCTGGCTGGAACTCCCACACCATCTGTCATTCACCCAACTAACTACAGCACACAAAATAATCTACAGACCCACAGACTGTCCTGCTCTCTGAACAATACTTGCCAAATACCAACCCAGCAGGCAACTAAGATCTGAAAATCATCTACTTCTAAAAGTAGAAAAGCCCACCTTACCTGCTGGTCAACTCCTCTACTCCTTCACCATCGCCAAACTGTGGAACTCACTTCTACCTTCAGTAAGAAACAGAGGCAGCAGCACCACCTTCAAACAAATACTGAAAAATGATCTCAACACTTCCTGGATATGTACCTGCTCTATAGCCTAACCTCTTCCCTCTCCTTATATTATAACTAAATTCCTATGTTTTTTGCTACTGCTGTCTGATGATATTTTCTCCACATTTATTATTTTTTCATCACTTGCTGATACTGGTACAATAATGCTGATTAATATATCTCTGCTTATACCTCTCTGATTGAATTCATCTGGCAATCAACTAAATTCCTGTTTTTATGTATATATTCTGTATATATTACTGTAATCAAACCAACTAAATTCCTGCTTTTATGTATATATTATGTATATATATTACTGTAATCACCATGTATCACTGTTTTTACTTCTGTCCCAATTAATGTTTAATTTTTCTGTATCTATGTTCTTGTCAGAGCTTTTCTTCCCGGGCCTCCACTAAAAATGGGCTCTTTTAGGCCCAGTGAATTTCCAGGTAAACAAATGCAAGAAAGAAAGAAAGAAAGAAAATGTTGTTAACTGCCAGCATCTACTGCAGGCAATGTTCCCATCATTTATTTCTGGTGTCCCTCTATAACACTGGAGAGTTGTTGCTAAGATTTAGTACATTCTCATCTGCCCTGCTCTCTCAGTTGGTCTGCCTCTAAACTTAATCTGCTACTGCTACAGGAAGAAGTTTAGTTGTACTGCAATGATGGTAGCCTTAAAGCAAAATATATCCATATCCACTATGTACTATATCATAAACTCTAAAAGACTGAGCTATCAAAGCCATCCAGAAACACATGCCAGAGCCATCTAGAAACAAATACATTTAAATTTCACAGTGGGCATAACTTATGTGTACTGCTATTTATATGCCATAATGCCTCACTGATTACAATACCATTTAACTATCCTTGATGCTCCATTGTAATCTTAGCAGTTTAATTTACTCATGCATATCAGTGGTTGGGATGTTATTTCACGCTCCATCCACACTGTAAAGAGTGAGCAAGTTATGTTTACCCAACTGGATAACAGTTGTACCTGCTACTGCTGTTCTGTACAGTATTATTGATCAGCAAAGCCTCCTGCAGCTGACCACTGCATCTGCAGCTTCACACCTGTACCTCTTTCTGAATGCACATGACAAATGCAGGCTGACAAAGCAGGAATGATTGTTTGGGGCTGCTTATGATGTTGTGAACTAAATTTCAATCATCAGCATAGGCGCAATCCTGAAATATAAAGTCTCTCATGCTGTTCTTCCATGTATAAAATGGTGGTTGATGAGCAAGCAAACATATAAATAAATGTTTGCTTTTTTTGAGGGTCGACTCCTTATTTTCTTAATATTAGAGGAGAGTGTTCTTTGTGAGGCCAGTTGTTTTGGCAACAGTGGGCTACAAGAGAAAATTTCCCAGTCTTTACCAGAGGCCTTCCCCCTTAGAACATCACAAATGCTAGCTTTCCTCAGTAGGTAGAATGGCTGTTGGGAGTCTGCATACTGCTGTGAGCAGAACCACTAATTCTCTTGCCTGTTTTTAAACCTGACAGACTGATGGTACAGACAGAAATCCACTACCACACCAGTGGGCTCATTGTTCACCATATTGTGTTTCCACAGCTCTGTATGCCTCTCGATTACGCTTATTTTGTAGAATTGTTTCAGTTAATCCACATTTTAGCTGAATTATTGTCTGCTGCAGCTTTGTGTTTATCAAACTATTCTGATACTAGACTAGTGAGTAAACCACGTTGTTTATTGATATGTATGTTTTAAACTCCACTGGATAATTGATTACCTGAACATTTATTGCTCATTGTGCCACATTACTCTCCTATGCTAAATATGTCAGGCACCTGATATTTGGTGTATGTACTCAGTTACCTAAGAAAAAAACAGTCAATACAAACAACACACTCAACCCTGAATTTTCCTCTTCTTTTTTTTACTATACAGATCCATTTTAGAATTTTAAACATGGCTCCCTTGACTACTCCTGGTTTGGTTAGAATAAGGAAACATTTTAACCAGCAAGAGCACATGACTAGGTAATAGCTTTACATATGTATTTCATGAAGCACATGTCTGCAGATAAATAATAAAGCTTATTGACTTAAAGTCATATCTGTTTGTTTACCGTCTCTAGCAGTATCGCCTGTCTGATTTGTTTGAGACAGGTGCTGCTGGAAAGCTGATGTTGCAAACTCTAACAGAGTCATTCTTAGTTTGACCTCACACCCTGTTTCTAATTTATGACTATGGACATATGCCTGCTGCTTTAACAGGAGTACTCTTTGTTCACAACTGACCTATGAGGGGCCTCTATATGTGACACATTTCACGCCATGTCTTTGTCAGACATATTTACAGTGATTATGCATGAAGTGTTTGCATCTTGTATGTCCAGTCAGCAGGTTTGCATACTGTGGATTCTGAGCTGCTCAGCTGAGAACTAATACAGACGGAGCATACATTTCTTCTAGGTAGTACTTACAAGTCATGTCTTTTGATGAATTTCACCAGCTATAGTGACTGTTGCTTTCTACCATCATTCCATGTAATGTTTAATGACTAGAAGGAACAATTGTACATTTTCTTAGAAATTACATTCAGAGGAAGGAAATATTATTTGCACCATGCTTGTTTTTTTTTCTTGTACACATCTGACTGATGGTATTAACAGAATTACTGTTGCTCATGACAAAGCAGACCATACAGATGACTATTCTGACCTGGTGCCACTCAAGCCAATAAATGCAAGTGTTGCATATTCCATATAGTGTGTACAGGAAATTGGAGCAGCTTAGATAATTACATTCAGATTTAAGACTATAGGGCACACCCCTCAAGTGTCCAAATTTTTGGAAAATGTGCAGATTATTGTCTCATGTTTTTGGTCAGTTCCTCCTAAAATTTGTGTTTTTCTGGCAAATCACTGAGAATTGAAGTCACTGAGTATTGACATGTATTTGAGTTTCAGACTTCACATCCCGCAGAAATGTGACACAAATTTCAGACTTGATATCCTTCAGAAAAATGCATGCTAACACAAAGTCTGTTATTCTAGCAATTTTGTAAGTTTATAAGAGCAATATTTAAACTCTGTCCCTAGTTTTGGGCCTTTGTCCACCTATTTTTAAGGCTTTGTCCAGATTTTTTGAGCTAAGAGGTTGAGAGACATGTTATAGGATATAGTTATAAATTGTAAACTGTAACTTCCAATGGGCGGAGCCTAAGACTTTTGACAGAATCAAATTATATCCTCAAATTTCAAACAAATGTTCATATCTCTGGAACCACAGAGGTTATGAAAGAAGTCTAAATGGCATACCCTTCAGCACAAACTATTTTTATAGTGGTAGTATTTTTAGGTTCTAGGTGTTAAATTTAATTTTAAAAATGTCACCGTAAACACAGTAACCATTGCATTTGTAATATTTCATAAACAACTTACAATATCTCAGCAACCAGTCAAGTTACACACATACTACCAGCAGCATTTATTCATCTAGCAGAAAGCTTTCATATGAAGTTAATGAATTCTGTCTGTTTTATTTGGTTGTTGAGATATTTAGAAAAATGTGAAAATTATCTCTCTCTCTCTCTCTCTCTCTCTCTATATATATATATATATATATTAATATCATAAAAACAACAATTAATATCTCTTTACCTGCACTAGACAGAGGTCAAATATTAATGCAATTGAGTTTATCATCATGTAAGCTTTAAGATGAAATCTTTTAAAACCTTGTACATAGCATGGTTTTGGAATTATTGATGCAAATATGAACAAGCAATATTTGATGCCTAGAGGCGTCAGTAGGGCATTAACCACAGGGTATCACTAACATCCATGTAAGAAAGTTTAGCTCATATTTTATTAATTCAATAAACAAAGTATTCCAACTACAGCATTCAGATTGTGGACCTCTGTGTATTACCCAAGATAAATAGTGACAGCCATATTTAAAGCTAAAAGCAACAATTGTACAGGTTTGTATAACATTCCTGGATGCATTTTCAGGGGTACTAGACAAAACTCAGAGTCACAGTAAGTCCTGTTCACTAGGGTGGAACCATAGTTGATTCAGGAAAATACATAACAATTAGCTGCACCAGTATTCTTTGCAAGGTTATGGAGATAATACTCCTGGAACAAAAGTACCAATAGGAGTTTGTTAAAGGTAGAGAAGACTTATTAAACCTACTCATCTTCTCCCAGAAAGTCAGTGTTGCACTTAATAAGGTATAATTTTTGCATGCATGCAGTCTACCTCAATCTTGACAAAGTATTTGAAAGTTTTCCATACACAGTGATCATGAATAAATTCAAGGAGATCAGAGTTAAAACGTATGTGCTTACCCACATAAACAACTTGCTGTGTGGGAGAAGTAGTAAGGATAGGTGGTCAACCCTAACACAATTTAAGAAAAGTCTCAAGCAGTATTTTAAATCACATTGGCTATGTTCTTGCTCTAAATCTGACTAAATCCTTGGAAATATTTGTGTACTAATACTATTCAATCTATTTTAAGCATGCTACACCATAAATTTGTTAGATTGTATAACTCAAATGTCAACTGTGTCTGTAAACTTATCGAATTGTGTATTTTTGTCACGCTTGCTTTTGTAATAATCTTTGGAGCTTTTCTCCCCGGGCATCCGCTGAAAATGGACATGTATCTAGTCAGACTATCCTGGTCAACAAATGTGAAATAAAATAAAATAAAATGTCCACACCAGCATAAACCACCATGTCACAGTGTTGACACATCATCTTTTCTTTTTGGCAACTTGTCCAGGTTGACATTAACACTTTTTGAATTTTTGAGTATACTGATAGATAATTGTAAACTTGGTATAATTGTCTTCTCCCCCACAGACACATCAACATCACAGTGGCGGTTATATATAATCTGCTACTCATGGAAAATCAGTGCTTTGACTCACAATACCAACAAATGCAGCATAATCACATTTGAAAACAAATGATTCCTCTGTCATGTTATAGTGAGGGTAAACAGCTCAACCTGTATAACAATATAATGGGCTTTGGTAAGGTGATAGACTGATAACTTTATTTTGATCAGCAGGTAACCACAGTCACAGAGAAGGCATGCAATGCATCTAACATTATTCTTATGTGGAATATTAATTTTATATAAGGATGCTATCATTTCCTTTAATACCCCATTGGCTTGGTCAGTCCTTAAGTATAATGTCTTATATGTAAACTCTTGACATATAATGTTATTCAATTTCGAAGGCAAAAAAGGATATTGGCAAAACAAATGTTCTCTCTTATAAAGCCTATAATTGTAAAGTATTACATGCAATCCGATGACTACAAAGCCAAAACTTGTTTAGCAAAACACAACTTCACTGCAAATTTCTCTGTTATTCAAATTACTGTGCAATAAAAAATTCAAGACTTGGACTGGTTCACCTCATTCCAACCTTGTAAACATTCTGGGGTCTAGAAATAGATACTATAAATCAGAATTATCTCTATTTGCCACAAATCACTGGATCAAGCTTCCCTTGTCCTTAAGGGAAACTCATAGAAAAATATTTTTTTCAAATAAACCAGTAAGTCTGATTTTGCTTTTGAATGGTGATTTCCCTGTGGCAGTCTATGACATCAAAATTCTTAGTTCAGGGTTCACAGTACTATTTTTCTATAAAAATTCTTAAGTCATAGTTTATAATACTATTTTCATCCATTGTTAACACATCTGTAGATCTGATGCATATTTTTTATGTGTGCCCTATATCTGCATGAAATTTTTCCAGGCACTCTGGTTTCATCCAACCTTCCAAAAACATGGTAGTTCATTCAGTAGTCTTAAGTGTCCATATATTGCATTTATCCTTGCCCTTATGGCCTGAGTCATGGCTGAAATGGGGTCCATAATAACTATTTTATTTATATATGGTTAAATTAATACATTAAATACAATTATCTTCCTGAAATATGCAATTTTCCTCACATCTACCCAATTTAGTCTTACTATAGCACATAGCAGAATTATTTACTTTGAAGGGGAGTATTACCATTAACGGGATGGGGTAGCCATGGGAGCATCCTGTGCCCCTATATTTGCCAATATTATTATGTTATATTAGGATATTAAATTTGTCTTTAGGTCCATATATTGGGAAAACATCGAAAAGTATTATAGATTTTTGGACAACATTTTTATTGTGTGGAAGGGACCTCAGGAAAACATTGCACCCTTCATTAAGTATATAAATAATACACCAGATTTTTTACGATTTGCATACGAATATAACAAGGATGACGTCCATTATTTAGATGTGAATATTAGAAAAGAAGTCAAGAACTTGAAATACATATCATCAGGGTATAGAAAAGAATGTTTTTCGAATTCATGCCTTCATTATGAAGGTAATCACCCCATAAGACAGAAGAAAAACATTGTTAGGGACCAAATGATTAGAATAGCTAGAAAGACATCCAACCAAGTAGATTTGAGGAATGAAATCAAATATGTGGGGAAGTTATTTATGGAATGGGGTTACTCCGATAATCTGGTGAAAAGCACCAAAAAGGAGGTAATAGATGAGTGGGGTTCAAAATTTATACCCCTTCTCAATGGACAAGAATCTAGAGATGGAAACATATCAAATGCAGTAAGGCGCGATGAATCCACTACAGGAAGGGCACAGAAAAAACAGAAAACATTACATACTTAGTATTGACATACAACAGAGATACAGGTACAGTACAAAAGATTATTAATAAGTATTGGCGAATGTTTAACATCATGCCGAACAGTTGTAAGGTTTTCCAGAAGCCCATAAAATTTAGTTATAGAAAGAGTTTAAATCTAAAGGAAATATTGGAAAAAAGTCAAACTAGGACAGTTGAAATAGATCTGTAGCATGAGGGGGGGGACATTCAAGTGTGGTAGATGCTCACAATGCCCATTTAGAGCACATAGGAAATCGACTATCTGTTTTCTGTGGAATAAACCTTTGGAATATTAATTTGGACTCCCGTGCTTTGTTGGTTAGAGATTGCCTTTATTGGGACTCGCTGTTTCCACTGGAGTTTATTTGTTTGTAGTACATAGCAGAATTATGTTAATACTGACAGTCTATTCCATTCAACTATTAATGCCACAGAAGGAAATCTGTTGCATTTTGAAGTTAAATAGCATAGCATATTAAAAGAAATATAACCAGTTAATTTAGCGCATACTAGCCTATTCATATTTAATTGGGGAGGTGACTATTATTTCCTTATTAAATGATAAGTATAGTGGAAATTACTCCTCAAAAATGTATATTTTAGCAAATTTTCAAGAGAGATGCTCTAGCCTATCTTCATAGCATACTTTTTTGCAGCCAGGTTTGCAGTTTCTACATACCTTTTAATTTTTTTCCTCACATACCTAATTCTCTGATATTATATTTCAAAGAAATGCATTATATTCCATTAAAATGACATACTATATATATTAATGAAAATCTTTGGAATTTTTTTATGAAAGAATGCTTTAAGAGGAAAATTGCTGCCATACATTTCTTAGTAATTGCTGAAACATTAACATGGAATTGAAATATGATACAGGAAACAATATCTAGTGAAGTATTATTTTCCTAATGATTGGAAATATCATAAGAATTATGATAATAAGTAATTTGAACTTCTAGGTAGCAATTCTTAATTTATCTTTTTGCACATTTAAGAGAAGAGTCAAAAGTCCATTGAGTGAGACATTTAACTGAGGGCCCCATCTGTCCAAGTTGCTGGTAGCTCAGGTAGATGTAAACAGCACTTACTGAAAAAAGTAGGGAAATTCCCTGCTGTCTTGGCCATATTTCCCCTAGTCAGTGTGAATACCACCTTGGGTCTCTCTTCAGAAGAGTTCATTGGTCTAGTGGGACCAACAAGGTTAGCAAAATGTAAACAAACAAAAATAAAAAATAAAACTAAAAATAACCTATGCAAAGTACAACAACCTATTTATGTTACTGTTGTAGTTGTCCTGGAATCATTTGCAAATTCACTAAGCTGGCAAGTATCATTCCATGGAATACTGGAGTGAAATATGTTAAATGCCAACAATCATATTAATGAACCCTGTAGGACTTCAGCAATCTGACAAGAAAGCTCTCTGTTGTACAATTTGATATCTTCTTTCAAGAACTTATATACCAATTTATAATAGATGGGTTTATTTTTCTTTTAGCTTAAAATGTTTTAATGGTTAAATGCAGAAGCATGACAAAATCGTTTTTCAGATAAATCCAAATGTCACAAACTGAGCAGAAATTGCATGGGATTATGCTTTGTTGTCATAGAAGCTCAACACGTGCATTTAACAAGATCACCCGTAAAATCCCCTTGTTCTAGTAATCTTTATACATAATTCCGTAATAATTCAAAGGGTATTAATACTCATGCTCATACAAGAATACAAGCCATACTAACAGCCATAGAACTGACCGATTACCTTTTGTCATCTGGCTTAAATGTGAGGAAAAATATAAGCTCAGGATTTGGAACAGCTTTTATCAATTATAAATTAAACAAATAGGCCAAAATGTTCATTCAAGATAAAGCAATTTTCCAGAAAAAGTTTGCAGTATCATATGAGCCAGAAAACATTATTCTTTTAACTGTAGAAAATGCAAAACTTAAATCAATTTTAATAACGAAGGATACAAATTATCATGAACTGTAAGGGCATTTGACAGCATATTTTTAACTGGTACACAATTTCTTGAGAATTATTGACAAGGAAAATCAGCACCTGACTTTGCCGTACAAACATTGAAGTATGTCTGTTAAAATATCTGGAAATTCAGCATCGCATATTGTTTATATATATATATATATATATATATATATATATATATATATATATATATATATATATATATATATATAAATACACATACACACGTGCACAGTATATACTGGAGTCTATGTATACCACTGCTTAGTACAATCTAAAAAACAGGTGATGGCTTCAGCACATCAAGACTTATTAAATCAGTTTGACACTGCTTATCAGTTCTGTGACACCTAATTGTGATGTTTCCTGTTAATAGTATATTTCACTCACTTGGGCTGAGCTAATTTAAACCATGACTAGAAGATGGTACATGTTTTTAAGTAACCTGTTTAACTGATTTGTACAATATATTCCATGGTACATATCCTAGAGTAAGCAGGGATGGTCAGGTGTTTAGGACACACTTACATTGTCTAGATGAGAGGAGTATTACTGGTGTCAGCATTGTGAGGAGGTGAGAGGGGTTTTAGCATTGATGCTCATTGCATGACCACCTACAGGGTGTAATTGAACATACACAGGGGATGGGATTTAGTACAAAACACTTTTTAGCAGAAGTATGATTGCGTTTCAGGTGTTTCAGTCTCCTAAATGTCCCCAAACATGGGTTGGAGACAAGTGCAGGAGTGGCTAAGGTCACTTCAGAAGGGTCTGTGGATGATGGCAGGACCATGGGGATCAATATCAATAATGAAGAATAATACCAATATAGTATTTGTCCTAGCAGACCTTCTAACTATTTATGGCAGTCTATTTTATTGATATAATACAGGAATGTTTACTAAGAGTACAAGAAACTGCACTGAACTTCATATACCCACTTAGAATACTATGGAAGAATAGCCCCATGGCACTTAAATCAAAGATAAAAATATATAAAGTTTTAATTTGTTATCCTGTGACATCAAGCAGCTTTAAATCTTACATCTACTCAGGAATAATTTTACAGACAAGATCTCTGATTCCAAGTTTGCATCCACTACATAAAAGTATACTATTACTTTCACCATCCTCATCACCATCATCATCATCATCATCATCACTATCTTTAACCCCATTTTTCCCAATTTATATATGGGGGCCAGGGTGTCACATCAACTGTTGCTACCTTTTTTGACCAAATGCCAATCTCCTACCTCCTTTGATGATCATGTCTAACAGTCACAGGTATTCTGTCGCACAGTCCATCCACTTCTTTGCTGGACACCTTTGTTTCCACATGCCTTTTCCTGTCTGTCCCAAATCTTCTTCACCAGGATGTCTTTTGCTTTTCTGCATATATATCTAAACTACCAAAATCCGCTCTCTTGGACCTTTTCTACAATTGGAACAACTTTAGCTTTTTGCTCTGATGCCTTCATCTGTCCCACAGTATGCACCCTTCCTACAATCTCTCGCATTTCATCTCCGCCATTTCTAACCATCTCAATTGTTCTGCCCTACTGCTCTGGTTTCTGTAGCATGAAGTAGTACTGGTCATCCCAGTACACCTTAATTTTCAGCTTTTTTTGCATTTTGCTGTCATAGACTACACCTGACATTCTGTGCCATTTGGCTGCAGCCCCTCTGATTCTAGCTTTGACGTCTTCATTCAGACTTCCATTCTCCTCAGCCACCCCTCCCTGATACTGGAAACTGTTTACTGTTCTACTGTTTCCCCTTCTATTTCAATGTTCAGCTTCTTCTGATTTCTCTCATTTGATACCATAACAATCGTCTTTTCTACACTCAGTTTCATCTCACGTTCCTTCAGTTTTGCATTTCAATTCCTTATCATTTGCTGAAGTTCTTGTTCAGAGTCTGCTAAAAATAGTCTGGACTTTCAAAAGCAAAAAAGTGCATTATTATTACATTTGGCAAAGTACAATTCCCCACTTACTACAGTATTGACAACAGCCCCTAAGCTCAAACCCAGTGGTGTGAGACCTGGAAATACAGGTAGACAACAATCTGAACTTCAACCACCAAGTTTCATCTGTGGTAAGGAAAGCATCCTACATTGCACATCTCATAAGTAAGGGCATCGCATCCAAGTCTAAGGACATTACAGCCTCATTGTACTCAACCATCATCAGACCACTAATAGAGTACAATGCTCCCTTTTGCATATACTTCAACAGACACCTGTAGCAGCTGGAGAGACCACAGAGGTTCCTCACTAAAAAAATACAGGGCCTCCAAACCATGACGTATGTGGATACACTAAAAGTCCTGTCACTGTACTCTGTATCATATAGGCTGCTGATAGGAAACTTGTACCTGGCCTGCAGGGCAGTCTCTGACCCTGCCCTGATGGATATGCTTCACAATACACAAATCTAATGGCACAAGAGTCACTCACTCTAGAGATCTTAACCTAGTCTGTGACATTAACAGAACATGCTGGAGAGACAAATATGTCTCCCAGAGACTGCCACTCCTCTGGATCAAACTTCCAGTTCACGTAAAGCAGAGCTCTTCACTGACCCTATTCAAGTGCAATCAGGATAAATGGATGGGAGACTGCAAAGTCACCCCTGGAGTGGCACCCATGTCTCTCATGGACAGGGGGAGTCAGTTTTGACCACAGACTAGTGCTGCAAAATACTTTCACTTAATAAGGACACATGGGGCAACATGGGATTAACATGGCTAGACTTGTAAGAGCTCTAGGGTCACTAGCCTAGTAACCTCCAATGATCCTATGAACATGAGACAATGTCACAATTGTCCCATGTACACAGACAACCTTGTATTCCTTAAAGAAACCAACACAGTATGCGAGAGATGTACATATACTACTTCCTTGCAGGCAAAATCTTGCTTACAGTCAAGGTTGTCAAAAATAACTCACACACTACATTAACTATACATAGTGTCCACCATACACATAGACTTTCTTATGCTGAGACACAAAAAAGCAATTTCCCCAAACCCCAAAGACCTCATAAGCCTGTGCAAACAGCAATGCCTATCCTCAGCAATCTGTAAAGCACAGACCAAAAGCAGTAACAAACACCACACATAAGACTACACCCAATGGACTCCTGAAGACAAAGCCCATAAGGTAAGAAAAAGAATTTTGTGCAGGACTCTTGTCATACCGTACTCCATCGTATGACTCACAGAAGCCCCACTCACCAGACTGGACAAGAAAAAGATTACATTCAGTTTCTTATAACTTATCTGGAGCTAGAATTCCCCCAAATTACACATGCACTGAAGTCCTTGTGTCACAGGTACCAGTATGATTCTATCACAGTCCATTGGGGCATAAATGAGTATGTGACTCAGACAGGTATGTGCCTTGCATTGAGCAGCATTCTCCTTCACCAAGGATGGTGCCACAGTATGAACAAAAACGGACTGACTTCAACAACTGGCTTAGTTTCTGGTGTCAGTCCTTGGGGACTCATCATCTGTCAGCCATGGCCAACAAATCACATTGCTTTACCAAAGAAAGCCTGCACCTGTCCCCTCCCCAGGCTTCTGGAGTTTGGTTAAAACTTTATTATTTATTAGACAATGCCAAAGTAGCAAACCTATCTACATAGCAAATAAAATCAAAAGGAACCTAAAGGTGTTAGTGCTCAATGCTAGGAGCCTTGACAAGAAACTCTACACCCTAAAAGCTTCTCTCACTCTGGAAAATACAGACATCCGTGTCATTAATGAGACATGGTTTAAAGTCACAGAAAGTACTCTGGCTGTGCAAGGCTACAGTGCATTCCACACATTTAGACCATCAACCATGCAGACAGGACTAAAATTAGAGATGTCTGCTCTGCATTAGCAGCAAACATATCTCAAGGTTGGTTAAACAGTATGATATCTTGGAATTCATCCACGTGCATATCACCCTCGATAGTCCCTTACCATATCTTAGCAAGCTATAGGTCAACATCTATGCTACAAGAGTAACACAGCTTGTATCTAGATGCACTCTTCATCCAACCAAGTACTAAACTCATGGGACACTTTAATTATGCCTCTATAGACCAGGAAACATATACTGCTTCCAACTTGTAGGAACATTTCTTGGACTTTATTAACACAAATTCCCTCACTCAGTTAGTGTACACTCCAACCGGAGGTCCAAACAAATATGGAAAGGGCTACACCCCCCCCCCTCCTTTTCGTTACTTCCTCACTGGTGAGATCAGATCACAGTGCAGTCTCGTTTAAATAAAAAGCAACTTGGAAAGCCCAGCAGAACCTTTCACACTTATGAACTATTTTAAAGCAAACTACATCCTATTAAGTGACACTTTGTCAAAATTCAATGTCCCACCTAATGCCTGAGTTCACAACAGAATACCCAGAATTGTTAACAGAAACACTGTACAAATGTAAATGGCTGCATAGAAACTACTTACCTAAAAGAAGTGAGCCCAAAACAAACCCAAAACACAAACCACACTGGTGGACTGCTAATCTTAACAGAGCATAAAACAAAAGGAAAAAAGTCTTGGCCAAAATCAGAAAGAGAAACTCTCAAAATGACAAGAGCTCACTAAAGAGTAATAAAATCCAGCAAGGCTAGTTACTAGGTTAAAACGATAGCCTCTGAAAATGAGACAATCACAAGGCATTTTACAGCTACTAAAAACAACCACAAAGCCTTCTTTAGTTATATCAAGAATCTCCATGACAATACCCAGATTTGCTCTGAATTACTGCACAATGGTACCTCCTATGCTGAGCCAACAGATATTGCCAACATATTGGCCGACAGATTCAGTGCCAAATTTACCCCCCTCTCGCCCCATAAAGGACTAATCTCAATACCAGAAGAATGCCAGGCACCCTGCTTTACTGCAGCACAGGTTAAAGCTGCATTGTCTAAGGCCAAAAATACAGCTTCCATGGGACCTGACAATATCCCGGGCCGTGTTCTACATGAAATACAAAGTGAATTGGCACCACATCTGTGTGCTCTGTTCACTCACAGCCTCATCTCAGGCTTTGTCCCTACCGAATGGTGCACTGCTACAGACATCCCTCTCCATAAAGGAGGAGCAACTACAGACCCTGGAAATTATCGCCCCATTACCCTGACGAGTCTGATATGTAAGGCTATGGAGTGCATCATCGTGGAGCTAATTAACAAGAATATAGGGAATCTCCAAACTCTAGATCCCACAAAATTTGGTTTTGTGAAAGGTAGATCATGCCTGCTCAACCTGGTTGACTTCTTTGAGTCAGTCACAGAGCGGTGGATGAAAGCAAGGTTGTTCATACAGCCTACCTTGATCTGGCCAAGGCCTTTGATACCATTCTTCATTCAGGAATTATTGATAAACAAACCAAACTAGGCATCAGCCCCTACATCGTTAGGTGGGTTGCAAATTGACTCACAGATAGAACACACAGTGCGAAAGTAGTGGACTCCAAGTCAGACTGATGACCACTCACGAGTGGAGTCCCACAGGGATCAGTCCTGGGTCCTCTCCTATTTGGCTGACCAAATTCACAGATGACGCCAAGCTGGGAGCCATTATTAACTCCTCAAGTGATACAGACATCTTACAGAACGGCCTCATTGAGACCAATGACTGGTGTCGAAACCATGGCCTTAAGCTTAATGCAAAAAATGCATCATCATCCCTTTGGGAAAACCTCAGTTCCCACTAATTACCACATCGATGGGAGCCCACTGACCACTGAAGGCGTTATAAGAGATCTGGGGACACAGGTTGACAGCAACCAATTCTTCAACCACCACATTGCCACTGTGGTCAGAAAGTCCTTCTATGTGGTATATCTCATTACCAAGGATTTTGCATCCAGGAAGAAAGAGGTCATCATTTCTCTTTACTCTTTCCTCATTAGACCAATCGTAGAGTATAATGCCCCATTTGGCATGTACCTCACTAGACACCTGCAACAGCTGGAGAGGCCACAAAAGTACCTCATGAAGAAGATCCTAGGCCTTAAACACATGTCCTACATGGACAGACTCAAAAAACTCCAGCTATTCTGTGTCTCATATCATCTACTAAGGGGCAATCATTGCTTGACTTACAAAGCTATGTCTGACCCAGCTCTATTAAAAATGCTACATCTAAAGAAATCCCAATCCCTCTGCACCACATGCTCCAACCTCATTACTACAATCAAAAAAACATGCTGGAGGGACAGATTCCTCACCCAGAGACCGCCCATGGTCTGGAGTAGACTTCCCATACATGTCAAGCAGAGCACCTCACTAGCCCTCTTCAAGAGAAATCTTGATGAGTGGATGGGAAATAGAAATTCACCCCGGGGATGACTCCAGTGGCTCTACTTGATAGAGGCACTAGGAACTAACAGTGGGCGGCACAGTGCCAGGGCACTTCTATGGGCTAGGCTTGTAAAAGCCCTAGGGTTATTATCCTAGTATACACCTATGAACCTATGAACTTATGAACCAGTAACACTAGATGCAGGGATTTATATTTTGCTTGTGACATAAATAGAGCATGCTGGTGATGCAGATATGTTTCTCTCACTGAGACCAATGACTGGTGTCGAAACCATGGCCTTAAGCTTAATGCAAAAAATGCATCATCATCCCTTTGGGAAAACCTCAGTTCCCACTAATTACCACATCGATGGGAGCCCACTGACCACTGAAGGCGTTATAAGAGATCTGGGGACACAGGTTGACAGCAACCAATTCTTCAACCACCACATTGCCACTGTGGTCAGAAAGTCCTTCTATGTGGTATATCTCATTACCAAGGGTTTTGCATCCAGGAAGAAAGAGGTCATCATTTCTCTTTACTCTTTCCTCATTAGACCAATCGTAGAGTATAATGCCCCATTTGGCATGTACCTCACTAGACACCTGCAACAGCTGGAGAGGCCACAAAAGTACCTCATGAAGAAGATCCTAGGCCTTAAACACATGTCCTACATGGACAGACTCAAAAAACTCCAGCTATTCTGTGTCTCATATCATCTACTAAGGGGCAATCATTGCTTGACTTACAAAGCCATGTCTGACCCAGCTCTATTAAAAATGCTACATCTAAAGAAATCCCAATCCCTCTGCACCACATGCTCCAACCTCATTACTACAATCAAAAAAACATGCTGGAGGGACAGATTCCTCACCCAGAGACCGCCCATGGTCTGGAGTAGACTTCCCATACATGTCAAGCAGAGCACCTCACTAGCCCTCTTCAAGAGAAATCTTGATGAGTGGATGGGAAATAGAAATTCACCCCGGGGATGACTCCAGTGGCTCTACTTGATAGAGGCACTAGGAACTAACAGTGGGCGGCACAGTGCCAGGGCACTTCTATGGGCTAGGCTTGTAAAAGCCCTAGGGTTATTATCCTAGTATACACCTATGAACCTATGAACTTATGAACCAGTAACACTAGATGCAGGGATTTATATTTTGCTTGTGACATAAATAGAGCATGCTGGTGATGCAGATATGTTTCTCAAAGGTTCCCCATGTTCTGAATTAAGCTCCTCATCCATTTAAAGTAGAGTCCATCCCTAACCCTAGTCAAATGCAACCTTGACCATTGGATGAGAAATCTTAAATTCATCTTGGAGCTGATTTGCATCTCTCTTATAGACAGAGGCCAACATTAAACATTCCTTAACTAACATTGGATGGGAAATTCTAAATTATACAGTAACAGTTCATTGCCATTCAAAAAAACATGCACACTGATTGCACAGTCCACCCAGCATGTCCATTGTAAATTAAGCATATCTAGATAGAAAAAAGTCTGTTGACCTGAAATGGAATTGAACAGCCAGACGTTTCTACTGGGATATGCTTAGAGAACAGAACAAAATGCAAGAAAAAATGTATACATTGTGCAAACTTAAAGAAACAAAACTTGATTTTCTTTGTATTTCTCTCTGTCCCTCCTAAAATCTCGACAGACTCTTGTATCTCTCAACTGTCCAGATTTTCATAAAATGTCCAGATTTTTGCCTCATAATTTTGGTCTGTTATTTTTTTCTATCAAGCCACTGGGGATTGAAGTCACTAGATAAACACAGACATTTTAGGTTTAGGCTTCATATCAAGACTGCATGCTATTACAAAACTTATTCCAGGAATTTTCTAAGTTGTAAGAGCAATATTTAAAATCTGTCCCTATTTTGGACTTCTGTCCCCCATTATGTTGGCCTTGCTCCAGGTATTTTGCACTTTGCAAAAAAAAAAAAAAAAAAAAAAAAAGCAGCAATGAAGATTCTCTTTACTCTGTTGCTTTTGCTGAACAGCACTGATGTACTGTTCAAGGGTGGGAATGTAACTCCCATACGCATGTGCAGAATATCAGCCAACAAGGAAGAATGTGGAAAAACACTACAGCACTGTTATACAAAGACATTATTAAAGAAAAGTAAGCAATTTATTTCTTAAATAATGTCATTATATAATAGGAATAATGCATGATTCGGTGTGGGTCTCAGAGGATTAACCCACGGCTGGTTTTGTTTAATCACTCGGTCTTCAGACTCATGATCAAACCATGCCAGTCATAGGTTAATTCTGTGATACCCACACCGTCTCATAAGTTATTGGTAAATTCACCCCTAGGCTGGCCCCCATGTTCCCTATGGACAGAGGTCAACAGTAAACATTCCTTAACTAATATACCTCCCCACATAACTTTTTAGCAACCCCTTAACTAACATAACCCTCCTAACTAACACACCCCTTCTATTTAGACACATGTGTTACAAATAGACTGGATTGTGTCGCTAGACTTATACAGGTCCTGGTAGTTGTTAGCCTAGTGCATACCTATGAACCTATGATAGGAATCTTTCTCATGTGGCTTAGAGATTGCATGAGTTTTATATTAAAAAGGGAGGTTGAGTGAAACGATTTTAAATGTCAAAGGGGCAGGACAATTGAATGAGTGCTCATGTATGTGAGGGACTATATAGAATCAGAAGGAATGAGTGATGAAACTTTTTAGAGCATAGTGAGTTTATTAGCCTGTGTCTTGATTGGGAACTTCATACTCATTCTGACCTGCCTGAGTTTTCAGTGGATACCTCTTGCCTGCAAGAAGCCCTAATAGTTGTCTCTAGTAAATTGTTTAGGTATGTACAATGGACGACCGGGGTTGTTATACACTGAAGAAGGTTTGAAATTTTTAGGAATTGTTTGAGAGGTTCATGTAGGCGAGTTTAATATTTTTGTTTGATATTAGCAGGTATTTACAATTTATGTCTCATTACAGCCAGTCAGATTATTTAACTGGGTGGCATGTATGATTTTATTTTGTTTTATGGAAGCTATCTGGACTGATATGATAAAAAAACAGAGGCTTTAACTTTTTGCATTTAAAAGTCCTTGAATTTTATGTAAATTGAATGAACATGTTAATCTAGTATCATTTATACAAGTAATTATCAAGAAGATGAGAGAAGCAGCAACACAGGGTAATACGGCAGACTCTGCTGTTGTCTGAAGACGGGATTCTAGGACCAGCAATGTTTGATGATGGACCTAAGGCGGGCTCTGCTGTTGTCTTAATACTGGATTCTAGGGCCACCAATGTTTAATGGTGGACCTAAGGCAGTTTCTGCTGTTGTCTGAATACTGTATTCTAGGGCCACCAATGTTTGATGGCAGACCTAAAGCAGGCTCCTCTGTTGCCTGAAGACTAGATAATAGGGCCATCAATGATTGATGGTGGACCTAAGGCAGGCACTGCTGTTGACTGAAGACTGGATTCTGGGACCACCAATGTTTGATGGTGGCCCTAATATTCTAATATATAGTTTACCTCTTTTCCAAAGATATTCAATATGTCTTCCAAATTAATAAGCCATAGAGGTTTTGATTTCTTAAAATAGTGTATATTATTTTAAGTTTATCTAGGGTAAGTAACTATTATCTGTGGATAAAAGGAAATGGTGGAAGAGTTCTGATTTTAGAAATCAGTGTTAAGCAGACTGAAGGTTAGTTAAGCACCACTGGTAAAGTAGTGGATTTTCAGATTATGTTGTAAGATTATTTTTTAGATTCATATGATGATGATGTACCATTCACAATGTTGTCTTCTCTAAAACTTTGTTATTATTATTATTATTGTTTTAGACTGGACTACCTAAATGTATGTTTTTCAATTGCTTTTACTCCATGGTAATCCAAATACAGGCAAAATTAAATGAAAAAATATATATATAAACTACCTACACCTTACTCAGTCTTTAGCCAAAATCTGTATAAGACACTAAAGATGCAGGCTTGTGTGATAAGAATCTTTATGCTTAGATTTCTTTTATTTCTGTAAGGATTATGGTCTGTTGTAGAATTATATTAATAAATGGAATGTTGCTCTTTCTTGTGCTGCCCCTGAAATGGCTACAATGTTTATGGAAGACTGGAAATATTAATTATTAGTTCATCATGATATTTGGAAAAGACCATTTTCATTGTACGATTTTCTTCTCATATATATTATACACATTTGATTTTCTGAAATATTGATTTTCAACTAATACATTCAATGATTCAAACTAATGTGTAAACCAATAACAGTATTAATTGTGTGCTGGCATTTTTATTTCTTTGTAACTGTCATACTTTGAAACTATACTGTCTCTTTTGTGAGTGTAGGGCTTATTATAAGCCCTATTAGGCAGTCTTAAAAATGAACAGGCAAAAAGAAAGATAGCACAAATAATAACATTTTAATTTTAATGATATAGACTCAAGAGCAGAAAATCTTAACAGTATGAGACAAAACGCTGAACTTGAATCTTTTAGAATTGTAAGCAAATATCATTAATCTATTGAGTCATCTTTCTTCAAAATAAGGTGTAAAAACATCACCAGAAGGAAGAGTCAAGTATGAATGTCCCTTGGAAGGGAAGATGTCAGTGTGGTGACATAATCGTTTCCTTGCCTACCATTTATAAATCTTACTTTGATAAATATGAACAACAGTAAGAAGAACAGGTTATTGAAAGAGTCTTGAGTTTTACAGGGGAAGAGCCCTTCCTGTTTTATGCATAGTTGAGTAAGTTATATGTGGTGATGTTCTGTTTTCCACTTGCCTTATGTTTCCTAATTAAGAAACTGCTGAAGTTTCTTCTTGTTTTACTCTGAGGCTACATATGAGTCATGGATTTCCTGTTCCAAACCTTAAAACCTGGTCACATACACACTTGTCAGAGAAAATGTAAATACAGAAAGGAGGAATGGTATTTCTAGTTCAGAATTATAATACTGGGACAGATTCATGAATGCGTACACTAAGTGTACACTGAGTGTACACAATCTGTATTTAAGAACATCCCTACCACATTTTTGGTGCTGTCTATTTATTCAGAAAGATTACAGTAAGTGTAGACATAGTCTACACATTGCAGTCATCTGTATGAATCCCCTCGATATATAAGGTTGCAAGAAAATCAGTAGGAAGACTAAAATTGCGAGGAAGAAGGAAGGCATTACGCTTGTGTTTTCTATTCAGTAGTATGGTGTACACTTAACGTATACTTACTGTAGGAGTTAATGAATTCGGCTGTATGTCTAGATTCTAAACACTTTTGTAAAAACTGATGTAAATGCAAGAGATTAATGTCTGTCACACAGTATTTAAATATTTGTCATGTTTGCAAGCAGAGTTTATTGATGGATGCTAGTGTTTTGAATTAAAATGATTAACTATAAAACATTTTGTAATATAAAACGTTTCTAGAAATATTTGTTGTGATGCAGATGCCATTTATGCTATAGGAAATGTACTTGGACATTGTGAGGCAAGAATACAATTGCCCACCAGATAAAAGCAAAATTGCTTCATTCTCATTGTTACATCATTTCACAATCTGAGCAAGTATTGCATAAGTCAAGAGATGACGTCTTTAATCATATAAATGAACTTCTGATTTCAGCACTTAAAGTTATATCAAAATGTTTACAAAATCATCAGGGTAAAGTAGATTGAATGACTAAAGAAAACATGTTTTTACAAACACATGAAAATAAAAGCTTTTTTGCTGATTTTACAGTTACAGAGGTTACACATAAATGGAAATTCTGCTTTACGTAAGAAGGACCATATCACAAACAGACAAGACAGGTGGATATCAAGGGTGTTTACTTAATATGGTGGAAACATGGTAGAGTGGTCATATTTCTTGACTGCTTTCCATATCATTTTATTGGACTTGACAGTAATGGATTGTGTAAATGATTGAAGACTTTCACAAATATCTTAGGGTCAGCTTAAGTTTGAATCTGCTCATTATTTCAAATAGAGTTTTGTGATTTCTTTAATCTCAACATAATAATAATATAAGCTCCAGGACAGACTACTGCTCATACACAAATGTTCAGCCTTTTGTAAATAGAAAATACACTAAACTTTGACTTTTCTAAGGCTTTTGAGCTGCAGGTCATCTTTTTAAAAACTCTATTCCCGTTGCTACCATCAGCCACTGATGGCCTTTGATATAATAAAGAAAGACAGCAATGCCTAACAATTCTATATGTGCTTTATAAAACAATGACTTTAGCAGACTATTTTGAATTGAATTAATTGAACTTAATGGCTTTTGAGGCATGGATATCTGTGACTACATTAACATATATTTAGTGACTTAACTCAAAGAATGACTAGTAACTTATTCATTTGGATGGCCTAGACACGGTCTCCAAGAGCTTAGGAGTTTTATACATAACGAAAGAATACTCACTGTCACATGCTGCAATCATTATTTTAAGCCTTACCTTCCTTGTCATGGTAGCCTTTTCAAATGTTTTGACGATTACTTAATTCTAAATAGCATGCTAAATTTATCATTTACAACTGGTCAACTTTACTGTTTCATTTGTAATCATCATCTTCTTTCGGCTGTTCCCATTAGGGGTCGCCACAGCAGATCACCTGTTTCCATTTCTTCCTGTCCTCTGCATCTTGCTCTGTCACACCAACCACCTGCATGTCCTCTCTTACCACATCCATAAACCTTATCTTAGGCCTTCCTCTTTTCCTGTTACCTGGTAGCTTCATCCTTAGCATCTTTTTCATTTGTAATACTGAGTGCAAAAAATCTGACTTTTGTTCCTTGCTCCCCCTTACAGTCATGCCCTGATACCCTATTACTCCATTTGTTTCTCCTTACTCACAGTATCTGATGACACGGGGTAAGTGAGCGGGTAGCCGGGAATTATGAGATAATCCAGTCGAGGAATAGGAAAATTTGTGTACATTTCTAGAGTTCTCATATTGGCTGGAAATGGGGGTCAGTGTCTACCATGCTCTACTAAGTGTAAATGGGTGCTTCTGGTCACCTGCTAATCCACTTGGGATGCATATATATTGTTGGGTAGGCTTGGTTGTATATGTGAAGCTGAAGCTGTTTTGGTAGTGGGACTCTGCTAGGACTATTCCTCTGAGCTGATTAAGCTAGCATCACTCACTCATGTCTAGTCCTGAATCCAGAGCTTATCTAAACAATCCTGTCTTGGTTTGTGATTGACTGTGCTGTAGTCTGGTAAGAGAAGCTTTTATCTGAATTTACATTTTATTTTTTAATACTGTTTTACACTGTTTGTAGGAAGGAAGAGAGGGATAACCTGTGGACAAAAGGATTTACTTTGATTTATATTTTGCTGTTTTACTTTTAATTTTCACTGTTTGTTGTTAGAAAGGGATAGGTTTTAGATGGGCAAACTCTAGGCATCCTAAGGGGACATGTTAGCTATAAATTCACAGAGTGCAGAGAGGACATTTCAGAGCTTACATAAACAATCCTGCCTTAGTTTGTGATTTACTGATCTTTATTGTTAAAAGAGGTCCGACTATGAGTGATAGTGAGCAGAAGCTATTTCTGCATTCACACACAATATAAAGGAATTCCAGCTTTTGTGTGACTTTCTCAATTTGTACAGCCACAGCAACAACTTTTTATACTTAATTTAATATTTTGTTGTGTATTGTTTGTGTGCTTTTTCTTATAGAAGTTGATTTAAATGTTCTTTGAATTCTGTGTTAACTGATTTTTGTTGTTCTTTTCTTTTAGAATTGTTTATTCATTTGCAGCTGAGTATGGAGTCCTTAAATGAGTATGCCATCAATGATTTGCTAAGGCACACGTTTCTTGTACAATGTACTAAATGCTATGCATATTTAAAGGTAACACCTGATAGCACTGGTGATCTGTGCTCCTCATGTCAAAAGTTGGATGATTTGTTTACCATTATTAGTAGTAAATCTAGACTTACTCATGAAAATTTCACTTGTGCAATTGGCATGGCTTGGAAAACTGTTGTTACATATATTAATGACTGGACTATTGAGATAAATAATGTTAGGCAAGCAGCAAATACAACACATTTAGGAACGGAAATGTCTATTGTCTGTAAAGATCACTCAACCCCTATTGAACAAGATAATATCACTGACAACTTTAGAATTCTGGACACAAGTATTCAGCAATCTGAGTATTCAAAGCATATAAATGAGAATAAAAAGAAAGGAAGGAATAAGTTCACAACAGTTAACAAGGAATAAAAATAAACTGATAAATGTCTGTAAAGCAAAGAGAATGCATACTAAAAAGGACAATGCTTTGTTACATAACACACAGATTACAGGGAATGATAACATTTTTTTTCTATCAAAAAAAGTTCAGTCTACAGAAAAAGGCATACTTTTTTCGAAAGAGAAGGTAGAAAAATAGGCAAGGTAGAAGTGAAAAGGAAGAAATAAAAAACTGAAAGTGGAAGAATTGAAGAACATTACTGTAAGAAAAAAAGAGGGGAAAGACAGACATTGACAAAATGGCTCAAGCTACAAGATGTACAAAGCCAACTGGATGAGAATTGTATGCTTGCAAATCCAATAAGCAATGACAAGACCAGGATTAATAACACTAATGGTGATGAAGATCATTCCTTTATAACTGATAGAAAAATATTATTATATTAAAATTTGAATATTCTTCTGATCTGATCAGAAAAGATATTTTTGTAATTTGAGATTCAATTATGAGAGGAAATAGTTACATTTGCAGAGAAGAGGATAAAGGAGCACTATGGTGCGATTAGAAATAATGACGTTTATAATGCAATGGCTAGACATTCTAAATCATGTTGCAATTTTGTAAAATTCACTTTTATGGTGCTTGAACAACTTGAATTATTTTTTGGAGACTATGCCACACTTCTCGAAGTGAAAGAACTTAGATGGCACCTCCTATTGGGAGCGGACTTTGTAACTGGGTTAAATGACAGCTTAAATTTAAAATGTGCTTTTAGATGGTGCTGTTAATCTCGGGTTTCACTACAGTCATGTTTTTTGCATTGTTCATGTTAATTGTCTTGATATATTCAAGCAGTCAAGTAGTATCCTGTTAATGTTCCACTGCTTTTATTGGTTCTTTTCTGTTTTATTGCTTTGGTTACTAGCATTTGTTTCAAAGTGTTGCATTACTAAGCTCATTCCTGAAGAAGTTCTTGGATATGACAGAATGAAAGTGCTAAAATAAATCGGTTCAGGTGATGTTGGTCTTTTTGCTTTTTGTTACGCTGAAGAAGTTTGTTTAGTATTTTCAGTATTTATTCTCTAGTTATTTGTTTGGTTTTTGAAACATTGAATAGTGTTATGCTTGCCAGGAGCAAAAACAGAGGATGTGAGGCAGGCCTTAGAATGCCTTAATGTAAGGAAGTACAGATCTGTTTTTATTCATGTCAGTACAAATGATTTCATTTCTCTGACTGTTAATAGGGAACTTGTAGCCTTCTTAGATAGCATAGTTTGTGCAGGTGCTAGGACATATTTTTCACAAATCGTATATAGAAAGGAGAGTCAGGTCACCATGAATGAAAAGTTTTTTTAGGTAAATACCTACATGAAAAAAATCAGGGAAGGAAATTTTTGCAGCAGATATTTTGCATTATTTGACAAACATAAGGCAAGATTTTTGCCAGGTTGAAAATTTAACATTTCATGGATAGCAACATTGAGGCATCTCTGATGGTTATTAATGCTAGTAGAATTAGTAATTGGAAAGTTTTTTACTGGAACATTTGCTATGTTCCCACATGACTGATGTTGTTATTGTTTGTGAAACACTGTCAAAAACAATGACTGGAAACCAGTTCTGTCAGGGTATAAATATTTTTTCTGTAACAGACATTCTAACAAAAAAGAATCAGGCAGAGGTGTTATGATAGGTATTAAAGATTGCCATGAGACCTGTGTTTATTACATGTTCAGTGATAACACAAGTAGTATAGATTATGTAACTGTGACAAGAAAGACAACCCTGGAACATATAACTATTATTGGAGTGTATAGACCACCAAAGTCAAGTGCTGATGACCTAGAGGAATTCATACATTTCTTGCATGTGACACAGAAGGGAAGAAAATATTAGCTGGGGACTTAAATTTAAAAAAACAGACTGGAATAATATTGCTTCAACAACATAAGGAAATTATTCACAGCTTATGTTCAGGAACAACATTTGCTTTAGATTGCAAAAAAGCCTACCAGGGAGCAGAACATACTAGACATTGTTTGTGTTTCTAGAGAAATTACAGTTTCTTCAAGTCAAGTTTTACCACTGTTGATGTGCAGTGATCATGGAGTTATAAAGGTTAGTTTGTTGCTAGATAAGTCTTTTAAACTGAAATCTGAACAAAAGCACAGAAAATTAATAAGATTAATACAGAAGCAAAACAGTCACTATATAAATATAATTGGAACGATGCGTTCAGTAGAAAAACTGCAGAAAGAACATGGGAGTTTTGAAAGAGAAATTGTTTGAATGGAAATAATTAAAAAAAAAATGTTCAACTTCGGATCTAGGCACATACCATCAGAAGGATATATTTCAATAAGAATTAGGGAAGTAAATAGTGTGGGAAGAAATAGCCAGGGAATTGTTATGGCTAGGCTTGTATAGGCCCTAGGGCCGATAGCCTAGTACCAACCTATGAACCTATGATTAACTCATTACATCCGAGTGACACATTTAGGCACATCTACTGTTACCTCCTACTGATGCCTCTAGGCATCAAACATTGCTCGTTCATATTTGCATCAATAATTCCAAAACAATTCAATGTGTAATATTTTAAAGGATTTCATATTAAAACTTACACAATGGCAAATCAAGTGTATTAATATTTGATCTCTGTATAGTGCAGGTAGAGAGACATGTCCTGTTGTTTTTATTATATTAATTGATATGGATATAATGTTCACATTTTTTCCAAATATCTCATCAACCAAGTAACATAGACAGAACTCCATAGCCTCATATGAAAGCTCTCAGCTAGATGAATAAAATTCTGCTGACAACATGTGTGTAACTTGAGTGATTGCTGACATATTGTAAGTTGCATACAAAATATTCCAAACCTAATAGTTACTGTGTTTACTATGACTCATAAAAATCAGTTTAAGACCTAGGATCAAAAGAATACTACCACTATAAAATAGTTTGTGCTGAAGAGTTTGTCATTGATACTTCTTTCATAACACCAATGGTTCCAGAGATGCAAACTTCCTGAACTCCATTGGAGTGAAAGAGTTAAGGTGAGAGACAAAAATGAGATGGAATATAGTTCAAGCTACAACTTTGAAAACCAAAATAAACAAGCTGGACAGACAAATTAAACATAGTGTGAGACAAGATCAAGAAAAAATTGGAGAAAATTTATATAAAGGTTTATAGAGCATAATAGAAAACCATTTTGTAGATACATAAGATGTGGAAGGAGTAAAGACATACAAATTGATAAACTGTGTGTAGATTCTAAAATGTATTCTTAGAACAGATTATAGATATAGTAAAAAAATCTTATACAAAGCAGTTTGGTTCCACAAAGTGATTGATAAATTGTCCTAGTGCAATCCAGGTAACCACAGATTCTGAAATCAAATAAGATTATATTGAAAAAGAACTGTGCAAACTGGTTCCAAACAAAGCACAGGGAGGAGACAGAATTAGTAATAATGATCTGAGAACACTTCATTCAGCAAGAGCTTACAGTACCATTATGTTTACTATTTACTAGGTTGTATAAATATGGGGAGATTCCTCAAAATTGGAGGCATGCACTTGTTAAATCAGGTAGGACAAACTCAGAGTCATACAGACTCTTAAGTTTGTTTTCAAGTTGTGGAAAATAATGGAGAAATTAATAATGGATAAATTATTGTCAGAAATGGAAAGGCTGGGACCTGAAACCATATACCAACATGCATATGTTGAAACATGTCTATTACCACCTGTAGCATGATGTTGTATAACAATATAACAACAGTTATGAATGAAAAAATGTGTTGTGATGTGATTTATATAGATTTAACTTTAGCATTTGACAGGGTCATATGCAAAACACTGATCAGCAAATTAGAACAACTAGGTGTTGATGTCCTCTTGATAAAATGGATAGTTGCATGGCCTACAAATAGGAAGTAGCAAGTATCATACAACAATTGGACAGGTGAAATTTGAGATTATAGTCAGTGTATCCCACGGGGTTCTGTCCTAGGCCCATACTTGTTTAGAATGTATCTTTAAGATCTATATTTTCATCTGAGATGTTCTACAGTCTGTACACAGATGACTTGTAAATGGGTAAAATGATTACATGTGTTACAGATAGAGCACATGTGCAAAAGAACTTGACTAAATTGACCATTTTGGCACAGGGGATAATATGCTGATACATATATCAAATCTAAGCATATGAGATTTAAGAGACATAAATTGAAAGGTAAATATTTAATAGAGCACACAGTGATTGAAACTGTAGATTTATTTAAGGACCTGGGTATATGGGTAGATCCAGCTTAGAGTTTTTTTAATCATATCAACCAGTTTGTTAATGATAGCTGCAGAACTATAGGTTGTTTAAAAAGATTTATACAATCCATGAAATTAGAAAAGATGAAGAGGTTGTTTGATAACTTGGTGGCTTTGCAGTTTCTCTACCCCTACTGTAAATTTGATCTGGGACACTCCTAGTTTCTTTACCCTGAATTATTTTCTGTTCCTCCTTTCTCCCTTCCCACACTAAAAAAAAAAAAAAAAAAAAAAAATTTTCAGCTGCTTTTACAGTATTTGTATTTCCTCCTCCTCCTACTCTATTCCTTCATCTTGCTTTTCAGCTACTTGTTCTCTAAAGTGTTCAATTGCATCTTTTCTGCTGCATTTATTACTGCTTGTTTTTAGCCTGTTTAAATTGTAAGTGTTATTCTAAGCCTCTTAGTTTTTGTCTAAGCACTTGGGCTTTCAGCCTACCCTTTAGCTCTTCCTGGCCTCTCTCCCTCAGATTATGACAAATATGGATGGACAATTTCCTATGGTTTTTCCTACCAGCCTGGTTGATTTTGGCATGGTGAGACAGTGTAGCAACTACCTCATGTACATGGACAACCATCAACTATTACCACCTAGGAACACAATTTGTGAGACATGCAATTACATTAAGAACCTAGATTCTATTCTCTCTCCCTCACAGGCCAGTATATCAGGCACTGAGAAGGTTATCAACACAATCGCTACACCTCAGACACCACCCTCAGCTACACAATACACACCTACATATGTGGAGGTTCTCAACAAAAACATACCCAAACAAAGGAGACCTCAGAAGCAAAAACATACGCGAACTTCACAACCCTCCAGACCACATACCATGCATATTCCACACACCTGTGTCTTGCAACTACAAAGGCCTAACCATAAATCCAACATATTAGTTACAGGAGACTCCATTGTGAGACACACAGATGTGCCTCTCACCAGGCTGGATAAGGAGAAAGTCATGGTTAGTTGTCTGTCAGGTGCCAGAATCTGCCATATCACACATGCACTCAAGTCTCTCAACAACAGGTACTGTTATGACTCTGTCATAGTCCATGTTGGGGTGAAAGACTTGATACATACTTCCCCGGACTATATGAAGAGAGACATGATTGAGCTCGCTGAATATGTGTCCCAGGCAGGTATGTCCCTAGCCTTAAGCAGCATTCTACTGTCACCCAGAATGATGCCTCAATACAAACAGAAAATGATTGACTTTAACATTTGGCTTAGTTTCTGGTGTCATTTCAGGGGGATCCCGTACCTGACAGCCTGGGAAGATATGATCGACAGACCACAATGCTTTGCTAGAGATGGCCTGCATCTGTCTCACTTGGGCTTTAGGCTTCTGGCAAAGGCCCTTGCCTTCCCCATAGTGCCTTTTTTAGGAAAAGTCCTGAGGTCAATAAAATCAACATAAAAATTTCAACAAAATGCAAATTAACGGTCATGCTGCTAAACACTAGGAGTCGAAACATGAAGCTGCACTCATTGCAAGCATTCTTAACCCTGGAAGAGGCTGACATTTGTGCCGTCACAGAAACCTGGTTCAAAGCTGTGGAAAGCACCTCAGCCTTACCTGGTTGCAGATCCTATCATACATTCAGACCCCAAACTGTGGGCAGCAAACCTAAAGAAGGTGGAATTTCAATGTATATTAAAGACACACACATCTTCAGGCTGGTCAAATGCACAGGAGAGAATCCAGGTGTAGTTAACCATTGACAACACATAGACAAATGATAGCTAGCTACAGGCCCCCCTAATTTGACTCAGGATGCCCAGTCCACCTATCTGGTCCCCTTTGAATCTATCAAGATTCAGCCATTTACTCTGATCCTGGGCGACTTTAACTACCCAACCATAGACTGGAAAAATTACACATGCCAGAATGCAAATGCCCAGAGATTTTGTCAATGCAAATGTCTTGGAACAGTTAGTCGATAACCCCACAAGAGGAGATAATATCTTGGACTTGGTATTAACCAACATGAGTAACCACTGCACCACCCCTACAGTATCATCCTCCCTGGTAAGATTCGACCATAAAGTGGTCACTTTCAAAGTCAGCATCTCCCCTGATCCCCCTCTAGCTAGGGTCAAACAAAAAAACCTCTCCAAAGCTGATTACAACCTCCTGAGGGATTGCATAAACAGCTTCACATCCCCCTCCCCCTCTGTTGGAACTGGCACCAGTGTCCAAATCTACACCAAAGGAATACCTGACAGGACAAAATCATCCACCGCAAGAAAAACTAAACCTGTCTGGTGAACATCTGCAGTAAATAAACTATATAACAAAAGGAAAAAAATGCTGTCCAGGACCAAGAAGGAGAAGGTGCCCAATTGGAAGCAATTTCTCCTTAGCCTGAACAAGCAAATAAGAGCACTAGTGAAATTCTCGAAAGCCAACTTCAAGTCCAAATTGGCCACATCTACTAGAGACAATCATAAGGCCTTCTTCACATATGTCTGCAATCTCAAAGGAAGCACCCAGATCTGTTCAGAACTGGTGGTCAAGGACATCACATACACAAATTCTATAGATATAGCCAACCTACTAGCTGACAGTTTTAGTGAAAACTTCACCCCTCTGTCCTCCCCATCAATAAATCAGGACATCCCCAGTACCTGTCCCTTCCCCTTATCTCTAGGGAACAGGTCATCACTGTCCTCTCAAAGGCATAAAATACAGTCTCTATGGGACCCGATAACATCCCAGGCTCTATCCTACATGATCTCAGTCATGAACTTGCAGCACCATTAGGCACCCTATTCAACCAAAGCCTGAGTATTGGCTTTGTCCTAGCTGAATGGAGGACAGCCACTGTCATTCCTTTACATAAAAGTGGAGCGTCCACCGATCTGGGAATTATAGATCCTTCAGCCTAACTAGCCTGATCTGCAAGGCCATGGAATGGATTATCATGGACCTCATTAACAGGGACATTGGCAACCTCCAAACACTTGACCCCACACTGTTTGGCTTTGTCATGAGGATGTCATGTCTGTTAAATCTGGTTGACTTCTTTGAGACAGTAGCCAAAGCCATGGACGAGTGGAAGATGTTGCACACTGCGTACCTTGACTTGGCCAAGGCCTTCGACACTATTCCCCACTCAGGCATAGTAGACAAACTCTCTTAACTAGGTATCAATCCATATGTTATCAGATGAGTAGCAAACGGGATCACTGATAGAACCCACCTTATCAAAATAGGGGAAGCCACCTCAAGCAGTAGACCCCGTAACAAGTGGCATACCCCAGGGACCGGTCTTGGGGCCTCTGTTATTCAGGATATACTTCTCTGAGGTGCAGGCCAAAACCAGTGGATTATGGCTGACCAGGTTTGCAGATGACTGCAAGCTGGGCATGGTCATTAATTCCCCAAGTGATGTGAACGCCCTCCAAGAGGGTCTCACGCAAACAAATGAGTGGTGCCAGAAACATGGCCTCAAGCTGAATGCCAAAAAATGCATCATCATCCCCTTTGGGGAGAGTGACATCCCCACATGATATCACATTAATAACAATGTCCTAAGCACGCAATCAGTTGTGAGGGATTTAGGCACCCAGGTTGATAGCAACCTGACTTTTGACCACCATGTTGCTTCCGTTGTATGGAAAGCTTTCTATATGGTGCACCTCATAAGTAAGGGTATCTCATCCAGTGACAAGGAGGTCATAAAATCCCTGTATTCTTCCATTATAAGGCCAATTATTGAGCACAATGCCCCCTTCAGCATGGATCTCGCAAAACACATGCAGCAGCTTGAGAGACCACAGAGGTTCCTCACCAGAAGAATCCAGGGCCTCAACCATTTACCCTACTAATAGGCTAAAAGCCCTGTCCCTCTACTCAGTTTCAAGTAGACTCCTCAGAGGTGACCTCTGTCTGACATACAAAGCAATCCCAGACCCCGCTTTGATTTGACTGCTGCATATCTGCAAGTCAAGCTCCACTTGAGTAACCCACACGTGCAACCTCATCCTGGTCTGTGACACAAATAGGACTTGTTGGCAGGACAGATTTGTGTCCCAGAGACTCTCCCATCTGTGGAATAGACTCCCTCTCCACATCAAGCAGAGCACCTCATTATCCCTTTTTAAGTGCAACCTGGATAACTGGATGGGAAACAGAAAATACACACCCCTGGGATTCCACCTGTGTCCCTGCTGGACAGGGGTTTTGGGTGCTCACTTGTCTAAATATGGACTAAACTCTTGGCTAGGCTTATAAGGACCTCAGGGTCAATAGCCTAGTAACTTCCTATGATCCTATGATAGTTACATTAGAGCCAAACTTGAGTATGGAATAACAATATTTAAACCTTATAAGAAAACAAGTATAAGTACACTAGAAAGAGTACAGTGGAAATCTACCAAAAGCATCCATGGATGTGAAAATATAAGTTATTGTGAAAGACTGAAATATCTGAACTTGTAGAATGGCTCATACAGATATTTAAGAGGATACTTTATTCAGGTATATAAGGCATTTAGAGAAAACTTCTTCTGGGAATGTTTGGGGTTATCAAAAACTAGTGGACAATCATCAGACAACCTATGTAGAATATTTTATAAAAATGACAGCTGTACGAATTGATTATCTGACAGAGTAGCTGGTGGATAGAACAGACTACCAAATTAATATTAAAGTAAACACTAGTTTAGAACAACCTTGGTTCATAGGTTCATGGGTTCATAGGTTGGTACTAGGCTATCAGCCCTAGGGCCTATACAAGCCTAGCCATAACAATTCCCTGGCTATTTCTTCCCACATTATTTACTTTCCTGGACCCCTGTCTAGCAGGGCGACTGATGGGTGAATTTCCTTTCTCCCATCCAGTCGTCAAGGTTCCTCTTGAAGAGGTCCAAAGAGGCACTCTGCTTGACATGTATGGGCAATCTGTTCCAGAGTCTGGGGAGTCTCTGGGTCAGGAACCTATCCCTCCAGCATGTTTTGTTTATTGTGATGACAAGGTTTAGATCCCTGGAGCGTGTAGCTCTGAGGGATTGGGATTTCTTTAAGTGTAGCATGGCCAACAGCTCTGGGTTTGACATGGCCTTGTATGTTAAGCAGAGATCGCCTCTGAGTAGACGATATGCGACAGAGTATAGCTGGAGTTTTTTAAGGCGGTCAGCGTAGGGCATCTGCTTTAGGCCTGTAATTCTTTTAGTGAGGTATTTCTGAGGCCTTTCCAGTTGTTGCAGATGTCTTGAGAGGTACATACCAAATGGGGCGTTGTATTCTATAATGGGTCTAATGAGGGATGAGTACAGTGGGACAATGACCTCCTTTTTTCTGGATGAAAAGCCCTTCGTGATGAGGTGTGCCACATAGAAGGATTTCCTGACTGTTGTGGCGATGTGGTTATCGAAGGTGAGACCACTGTCCACCTGTGTCCCTAAGTCTCTTATCATACTTTCTGTGTTTAGTGTACTGCCACCTATATGGTAATTCATGGATACATATTTTTTCCCAAAGGGGATAACAATACATTTCTTGGCATTGAGCTTGAGCCCATGGCTCTGGCACCAAGCCCTTTTGTAGAGTATCCACATCATTTGGGGATTCAATAATGGCTCCCAGTTTGCAGTCATCTGCAAACTTTGTTAGCCAGAGTCCCTTAGTGTTGACCTGTACTTCAGAGAAGTAGATGCCAAACAACAGCGGCTCCAGGACTGAACCCTGAGGTACTCCACAATATTTTATTGGTGCTTATTATGGGAACAACTGTTTTGGTATATTAGCAAGCTAGAACGGAATTAATGCCTGTGCTTGAAATATTTGTATGTATATATGTATGTATGTACGTATATGTGTGTATATGTTATGTATGTATATATGTATGTATGTATATATGCATGTATGTTATGCATTTATGTATTCATGTATGTATGCATTCCTTGTCAGTTGCCTCTTACGCAGCCTGGGTTGCTAACACAACCTATGTTATCTGGAGAGTGTTCATGGCCAAAGCCATTATGCTAAAGAACTTAAGACTTTAAAATATAACTAAAAATAGGCTCAACAGATTAATTTTATTCTTGAAAAATTTAAAGTATTATCAGGGCATTATCTGTATAAGCAACATAACTACAGATTCTTGATGGGATAATTTATCAGATTACTTCATTCAAAGGTTATACAAATGCTGCAGTTTCACAATGCTACTGTCTTTTACCTGAGAGGTTGGCTGATTTCCTTAGACTAAATTCTACTTTCTGTTTACTGTTTATTCATATAAAGTACTGCTCAAATATCCTTATTGTATTTGTGTTTAAGATACTTGACTGGTTATATTTGCTTTCATTATATCCAAGTATCTACTTGCCATCTGACTCCATAATATTTGCAGATATACCTTAAAAGCATTATTACTACTACTTTAAGGGTGGTTCAACAATGATGTTGAACGTTTGCACTTTACCTACATTAACTGTTGTTAGTAACTACTATGAAGACTCCCTTTACTCCAATAAAGTATCCAAAACCTGGAACCTTCTACCCCAAACAAATCCTAAATAATCGAGAAAGTCACACATTTAAACTGCTCCTAAAGGAACACCTCAGCGATCACTAGCTATGCTCCTGCACCCATCCAGGCTAATTCTACCCACTTAATGTCTCTTACTCCATCTAACCCAGTTTGGTACACATGCCGGTTTATACTCTCCCATTAGATAGCAAGCTAATATATGCCTATTTGTTTCTCTCTTCTTCTAACCCAACAGCTATGTAAAATAAATAAATAAATAAATAAAAATTAAAAATGTATTTTTATTCTTGTTACCATATTTTGTATATTCTCTTGTATATTGTCAACTACCCTCCTTGTAAACAAATATTTCTGTATTTGAATTTATCTCTGCCATATATGGGATACTGTGATGTCCATTTATCTCTGCCATGCATGTGATACTGTGCTGTAGTTTTTTTTTTTACTACTCTTTTACTGACATTCTCTTGTTTTTGGAACTTATATCCCCAGGTCTCCACTAAAAAGGGCTCCTGGCACAGTTGGACACTAGCCAGTAAACAAATGTAATAAATAAATAAATACACTTCTAATTTATAAGACATGTAATTTAAAGGGTGGTAGTGTCTTAGCAAATTAAACACTGCTGAATCTAGCTTTGTTTGTATGCTTGTTGTTTGTTTGCTAGTTATTTCCCTGAAGCGCTAATTCCACCTAAAACGCGGCCTTTCAGCGCTTCTGTGGATCCCTAGTGATATCTGCATTGCTTACTGTACTTATTTCCTTGTTTCACTTGAAAGAAAGTTACTGTTTGTCGTTTTTGCATTTAAGTTACCTGTAACACATCGCATTTAAGTTACCTGGCACTTGCTCACTAAGTCAGCACTAAAAAATTAAAAGCACTACACCCTCACAAACTCCCCTTGAGTACCTTGTTCCCCATTGGCCCTTTTTTTCAATTATAAAGGAATTCCCCAATACTATTCTAGCATATCCAAAGGTCAGTTGTCAATCTCCTCTCCGGTCCAGCTGGTGAATCTGGGAATCTTGAGGCAATGTTACAACTGCCTCATGTACACAGACAACCCTCTCCTCCTCCCAACAAATTCCAACACATGTGAGAGATGCAACCATATAGCCAAACTGGAGGCTAAGCTCTCTCAACTCAGTACTGGCGTAACCAGCCAGGAGGAGATGGAAACCACACTCACTACAATTCCAGTCTCACATAGACCTACCACGACAGCAAACCAAACACATAAACACACAAAAACATACTCGGAGGCTCTAAATAAAAATCTGCCTAAGCAGCAGAGACCTCCAAAGCAGACACCCAAGCAACAGCTACCCCAAAACAAAACACGTGCAACACATAGCTCACAAAGCCAGTGTGCCAAACAGTCACAGCCCTTAAGGCTAAACAACACACCTGATACACTTGTAATAGGTGACTCTATCGTCAGGCACACTGACTTCCTGCTCACCAGGCTGAACAAGGAGAAGGTCACGGTGAGCTGACTGTTGGGCGCTAGGATCCGTCACATAACACACGCACTCAGGTCACTCCAAGGCAAGTACAAATATGACTCAGTCATTGTCCATGCTGGTGTGAATGACCTGAGACGTACCTCCCTGGACTACATGAAAAGAGACATAGAGGAGCTCTCTGAGCATGTAGCCCAGGCCGGTATGACCCTAACCTTGAGTAGCATCTTACCCTCACCAAGAATGATGTCACAATATGGATATGTACCCAAAGAGTGGCGTACAGCAACAGTGGTCCCTCTCCACAAAGGTGGTGCCTCAACAGATCCTGGAAACTATCGCCCCATATGCCTGAAGGATGTACCTTACCAGACACCTGCAGCAACTGGAAAGACCCCAAAAGTACCTCACCAAAAGGATCAGAGGGCTCAAACAGATGCCATATGCTGCCCGGTTAAAGAAACTCCAGCTCTACTCAGTGGCATACCGCCTGCTCAGAGGCGATCTGTGCCTGACGTATAAAGCCATGTCCAACCTGGAATTAATGGACATGCTGCACCTCAGAAAATTCAAATCCCATCGAGCTACGCGCTCGAGAGACTTGAACCTCAGCACTGAAATAAATAGGTCATGCTGGAGGGACAGATTCATAACCCAGAGGCTCCCTTCACTCTGGAATAAAATCCCAGTCCAGGTTAGGCAGAGTCCCTCATTGACTCTCTTCAAGAGGAATCTTGATGAGTGGATGGGAGATCATAGGTTTACCCCGGGTATCACTTCTGTGTCACTGTTAGACAGAGGCACAGTATACTAACCTCGAAAAAGGGCATAGCAAAATTAATTTAAAATGGGTGGCGAAAGCCAAACACACTCTGGCTAGGCTTATAAATGACCTAGGGCAGATAGCCTAGTATGAACCTATGAACCTATGAACCTATGAACTTAAATCATATTTTACTGTTTAATTTCCTGGATAGATAGTTGGTATGTCAATTATTTGTAATAAAAAATTAAATGTGTTCCTCTCCTCTATATCTCTAACCCATATCTCTAACCTAGTAAATACAAATTAATATGCATGGGCCTCATTGCTTACTTTTATAATGTTGCTTTTTCTTTTTTACTCATGTAATTTTTGTAAACTTAATGCTTCACAACTTGGGTGTGCAATGGATGGGAAAGAAACATTTTGGAGTGAGTTAGATGAAGTGGTGAACAGTGTACCCAAGGGTGAGAGAGTGATGATTGGATTGGATGTCAATGGGCATGTTGGTGAAGGGAAGAGAGGGGATGAGGAGGTGATGGGTAGGTATGGTGTTAAGGAGAAGACTGCAGAAGGTCAGATGGTAGTGGATTTTGTGAAAAGGATGGACATCACTGTGGTGAATACATATTTTAAGAAGAGGGAGGAGCACAGGATGACATAAAAGAGTGGAAGAAGATGCACACAGGTGGATTATATCCTATGCAGGAGGGCCAATGTGAAAGAGATTGGAGACTGTAAAGTTGTGGCAAGGGAAAGTGTAGTTAGGCAGCATAGGATTGTGGTCTGTAGGATATCACTGGCTAACAAGAAGAAGAGGAGGAAAGTGAGGGCAGTGCCAAGGATCAAATGGTGGAAGTTGAAAAAGGATGATTATGAGGTGAAGTGGAGGGAAGAGTTAAGATAGGCACTGGGTGGCAGTGAAGAGTTACCAGATAGCAGGGTAACTACAGTAGAGGTGATAAGGGAGACAGGCTAGAAAGGTGCTTGGTATGACATCTGGACAGAGGAAGGAGGACAAGGAGACCTGGTGGTGGAACAAGGAAGTATAGGAGAGTATACAGAGGAAGAAGTTGGTGAAGATGAAGTGAGATTGTGAGAGAGATGAAGAAAGTAGACAGAAGTATAAGGAGATGAGGTGTACAGTGAAGAGAGAGGTGGCGAAGGCTAAGGATAAGGCATATGAAGAGTTGTATGAAAGGTTCGACACTAAGGAGGGAGAAAAGGACCTGTACCGATTAGCTAGACAGAGGGACTGAGCTAGGAAAGATGTGCAGCAGGTTAGGGTGATAAAGGATAATGAAGGAAACATACTTACAAGCGAGGAGAGTGTGTTGAGCAGATGGAAAGAGTTCTGTGAGGGGCTGATGAATAAAGAGAATGAGAGAGAAAGAGAGAGAGAGAGAGAGAGAGATAAGGTTGGATGTTGGGGGATAGTGACTCAGGAAGTGTAATGGATTAGCAAGAATGAAGAAAGGTCAGCTATGAAGAGGATGACGAATGGAAAGGCTGTTGGTCCAGATGACACTCCTATGGAAGCATGGAGGTGTTTAGGTGAAATGGCAGTAGAGTTTTTAACCAGTTTGTTTAACTGAATCTTGAAAAGTGAGAGGATGACTGAGGAGTGGAGAAGAAGTGTATTGGTACTGATTTTTAAGAATAAAGGTATGCGCAGAGCTATAGTAACCACAGAGGGATAAAACTGATCAACCACAGCATGAAGTTATGGGAAAGAGTAGTGGAAGCTAGGTTAAGAAGGGAGGTGATTTTTAATCAACTGCAGTACAGTTTAGTGCCAGGAAAGAGCACTACAGATGGGATGTTTGCTCTGAGAGTGCTGATGGAGAAGTATAGAGAAGGTAAGAAGGAGATACATTGTATCTTTGTGGCCTTAAAGAAAGCATATGCCAGGGTGCCTAGGGAGGAGTTGTGGTATAGTATGAGGAAGTCAGGAGTGGTAGAGAAGTATGTAAGAGTGGTACAAGATAGGTACAAGAGCAGTGTGACCTTGGTAAGGTCTGTAGTAGGATTGATGGATGCATTCAAGATGGAGGTGGAATTACATCAAGGATCATTTCTGAGCCCTTTCTTATTTGCAGTGGAGATGGACAGGTTGACAGACAAGATCAGACAGGAGTCTTAGTGGACTATGATGTTTGCAAATGTTATTGTGGTCTGTAGTGAGAATACGGAACAGTCTGAGGAAACCCTGGAGAGGTGGCAATATGCTCTAGAGAAGAGAGGAATGAATGTCAGGAAGACTAAGAATATATGTGTGTGAATGAGAGGGAGGACAGAGGAATGCTGAGGATGCAGAGAGTAGAGTTGCCAAAAGTGTGTGAGTTTAATTACTTGAGATCAACAGTTCAGAGTAATGGTGAGTGTGAAAGAGAGGTGAAGAAGAGAGTGCAGGTAGGGTGGAGTGGGTGGAGAAGAGTGTTAGGAGTGATTTGTGACAAATGGGTGCCAGCAAGAATGAAAGGGAAGGTCTACAAGATGGTAGAGACCAGCTATGTTATATTGTTTGGAAATGGTGGCACTGATGAAAAGACAGGAGTTACAGCCTGAGGTTGC